>NC_069123.1:53190472-53455472 GCF_026914265.1 Mya arenaria
CCACCAACCTTTCGGTTAACAGCCGAACGCGCTAACCAATTGCGCCACAGAGACAGTTTGTATGCACACCATTATGTGTATCGTTTTACTTTTGGTGTAGGCAAATGTTCAAACAGGTTGGATTCGCATTGAGTTCAACGCGTCGTTCTGCAAACCTTTAGTGTGGCATAATATGGCATAATATAGCCCGGCTAGCTCAGTCGGTAGAGCACGAGACTCTTAATCTCGGGGTCGTGGGTTCGAGCCCCACGTTGGGCGTAATACTTTTAATTGTTACGTTAATTATCAATCAACAGCGTTGCACAGACACATATAGATACATAGTTGAGATATAAAGGTTACTGCTTCGAACAATGACGTATTTTAGATACTGTTGAAAGTTCATCTGGTGACATACACAGCTGCGGAACAAAAATCTTTAATAGTTTTTGTTTCATGCATGCATTTGGAAAATATGACCGCGAACCACTTTAAAGAGCAGGAATCCATATTTTTGATAACACTTTATTAACTAACGTTTGCTACGTATTTCATATGAAACCTGATCATGTTCAAGTTCATTATGTAGGGAATTCTAGAAATGCACGTACTCAAAATCCACATAAACTTTGAAAGTTCAATATTTTCCTTCACGTTAAGCGAACGGAAAGGTATCTCGTGTTTCTTACAAGCTTCAACGTGTGATATGAATGTCTGAACCAAGACGTTTTGACTAGATGCCTGGAATCACATGTCCAAATTCAGCGCAACCCGGTAAAATCTCTTCACACAAATGTCATACTTTTTAACGACAAAATACACCGCGCACTTTTAGCTTGCCGAAAGTATATCAATTTAACGCACATCAATACTAAGAAGAACAAACAATGCCGAGAGTATATCTGGACCGCAGCACACGGGAACTAACAAGTATGAAGAAAACTTAAAATAAAACTATCACTGTAACTAGAATTACATAACTACGCTCATTCCACGAAGAAAATCCTTTTCGGCTATGACCGCCATTTGACCGCAGACGCAGAAAATGTTAAACCCTGCGGTATTTACAACATGCATGTTCATTGCGTTTCACATGGAGAAAAGCCTCAATCGAAATGAAACAGCTCGGGAAATACATTTTAATATTTTACATTCAATATGTGATCTTGCACTAACGAACACAAAATTGAAGAGCTAAAACAATGTTCCATGATAACAAAACAGTTAACATTGCATGGGACATTTCAGCAAAACGCAACGTCCCTGGGTGGGCTCGAACCACCAACCTTGCGGTTAACAGCCGAACGCGCTAACCAATTGCGCCACAGAGACAGTTTGTATGCACACCATTATGTGAATGGTTTTACTTTTGGTGTAGGCAAAGGTTCAAACAGGTTGGATTCGCATTGAGTTCAACGCGTCGCTCTGCACACCTTTAGTGTGTCATAATATGGCATAATATAGCCCGGCTAGCTCAGTCGGTAGAGCACGAGACTCTTAATCTCGGGGTCGTGGGTTCGAGCCCCACGTTGGGCGGTATACTTTTAATTGTTACGTTAATTATCAATCAACAGCGTTGCACAGACACATATAGATACATAGTTGAGATATAAAGGTTACTGCTTCGAACAATGACGTATTTTTGATACTGTTGAAAGTTCATCTGGTGACATACACAGCTGCGGAACAAAACTCTTTAATAGTTTTTGTTTCATGCATGCATTTGGAAAATATGACCGCGAACCATTTAAATGAGCAGGAATCCATATTTTTGATAACACTTTATTAACTAACGTTTGCTACGTATTTCATATGAAACCTGATCATGTTCAAGTTCATTATGTAGGGAATTTTAGAAATGCACGTACGCAAAATCCACATAACTTTGAAAGTTCAATATTTTCCTTCACGTTCAGCGAACAGTAAGGTATCTCGTGTTTCCTACAAGCTTCAACGTGTGATATGAATGTCTGAACCAAGACGTTTTGACTAGATGCCTGACTCACATGTCCAAGATCAGCGCAACCCGGTAAAATCTCTTCACACAAAAGTCATACTATTTAACGACAAAATACACCGCGCACCTTTAGCTTGCCGAAAATATATCAATTAAACGCACATTAATACTAAGAAGAACAAACAATGTCGAGAGTATATCCTGGACCGCAGCACACGGGAACTAACAAGTATGAAGAAAACTTAAAATAAAACTATCACTGTAACTAGAATTACATAACTACGCTCATTCCACGAAGAAAATCCTTTTCGGCTATGACCGCCATTTGACCGCAGACGCAGAAAATGTTAAACCCTGCGGTATTTACAACATGCATGTTCATTGCGTTTCACATGGAGAAAAGCCTCAATCGAAATGAAACAGCTCGGGAAATACATTTTAATATTTTACATTCAATATGTGATCTTGCACTAACGAAAACAAAATTGAAGAGCTAAAACAATGTTCCATGATAACAAAACAGTTAACATTGCATGGGACATTTCAGCAAAACGCAACGTCCCTGGGTGGGCTCGAACCACCAACCTTTCGGTTAACAGCCGAACGCGCTAACCAATTGCGCCACAGAGACAGTTTGTATGCACACCATTATGTGTATCATTTTACTTTTGGTGTAGGCTTTAAAACAATAAACCCTGCTTATCTTGCAATATAAGATACAAAATGTAGTCACAAGAAAACATAACGTTGACCAATGCGGCGTCTAACAAAACCGAGTAGATTTACATGACCCTGAGGTCAAAACGGAATAAGGCTACAAACAACCAATTTACAGAGTTCCACAGGCAATGATTTCTCCAATAGTTACACTGGAAACTATTTTTTTTTGCAATAAAGTGTCAAATTATGTTCAATTATTTTAAGTTCTATGCACATGGAGCATTCGTTTGTCCTCTTTCATTCTTTTTTAATATTTTTTTTTATACTTGAACACAAGCACTCTTTCTTCTGTATTAACATCCGGTCAACGGAGGGCAGATAACTATGGTCTTGGGACTACGAAGGGCAGATAACTATGGTCTTGAGACACACATGAGTCATACAAACGCCAATATACACGATATATTTCCGATTAGATATCTATTAAACGGTTATTAATAGAAAGAAAGGACAGAAAGACGAATACTTTCAATTCTATATCCTTTGCTGCAGTGGAAAGGTACTCACAAGTATAAACACAGTTTAAAATAACTTACACAGCATCTACAATGATATGAATTAGCATTACCAACTGAACTATTACTTTTTTGTATTATGTACTTCGCTTATATGGAATTTTAGAAACATTTAATGGTTAATATTAATTTACCCATACTTTTTTAAAAGCATCTTCTTGATTATTCTGCTTTTTATTCTTATGGAATATTTTTCTAATAATTGTATTGTATTGTTGTGAGACAAGCCTTCCACAAATCGGCTTCCATTTTCTCGACACAGTTCAACCCTATTTCCTGGTGTAATAATGCAACATTGAATGCCTTTTCCAGCCGTACCACTTCATTATGCTTGGGATTAAGGGATAGAACGTATTGCTCGTATAATGGCAATATAGTGGAAGTCGGGGATTTCGCCGGTCAATATATTCATGAAGGGACCGGGCATTAACTCGGACTTTACATCAATCTTTCTCAGCCTTACTGGAATTTTGTCTGGGATAATGATGGATCCCTGGATTTCTTAAACTGAAATATACATAATTGAAACAAATGATTGAAGAATTTGACTGGCGAATGTAATGCTTAAGAAAGAAGATCTTTTTGGGATCATTGTTGATCTGGTTTGATTAATTGTTATTGCTAAACGGATAGAGCCGCTGACACGGTCGGTAATTCTTTCAAGTCTACCACACAAGTATGCTATTTTATACCATTCAATTCGTAAACACATGTTCAACACTTGCAAACTTTCAGATTTTTTTTTTTCAAAATTTTATTTTCACATTTTTACAGTATTTATCTTGTATGGTTTTTCGTCAGTGTGAACAAAGTGCTTGGGAGAATGTTGTTTGTTTGCCCTTTTAAACATTAAGAATGCACAAAATACATTTTGCGTGTTCATTGATTACATAGCTACCGGGCGTATATCATGTGATCAAGGCATATATTTAGATATGTAATTCGATGGAAATTAATATGCATTAGTTTAAAATGGGAACGTTGCTTCTTCAGTATTTGCAATACAATGTGAGGCCGCCAGGCCGAAAGGCCACTCACGTCACACCTTTAGTCCGTTAGGCCGCTTACATTACGCCGCCAGGCTGCCAACATTACGCCGCAAGGCAGCCACGCACATACCAATACTTACTACTGAACATTAATTGACTTAAGCGAATCTTGAAGTCGTTGCTAAAGTGCAATGTGAGTAATACTTGAAATGAAATACTTACTAATCCACGTTGTTGAGACATTTATATTTTTTGATAGTGGCCACGAATTCAAGTGTGTAAATAAATACATTCAATATATTTTTAACTGCGTAATAATATATCACCCTCGCCTGATCGCAGACATTTCAATTTATGTGTTGGTTTCATGTCTGCCTTCAACTGGATACATAATAATATTATGAATTCTATTATTTAACCAAAGTTCCAACACAATGTGCATTTAGTAACACTAAAACATTGTTAAGCTAACATTGCAACCTACCATGAATTAAGCTTCTGTATTTTAGTAGATATGACCAGCGGAAATATATGTTCAGAAGGACCGTTAACGCACATCACTTCTTTTACCCCAATACAACAACGACCAATCAATAGAGGCGTTACCAAGGCAACTGGGTACATAACATTAGAGTTCAACATTCAAACAGAGATTTCATTTGTTAGATCATACACATCCCTGCATGTGAGAACTAAATCATACTTAGTCGACGTGCGCCGAAATAAATGCTTTTCAACGCAATGATTTGGTATTTCAGTGGTTTTGTTATACCTGTGCAGCTGCCAATCAAAATATCCAGAAACAAAGTACCGCTGTGGATTGGACGTACGGCCAAGTAACTAACAGACAAACGGAACAGTATTTCAGTAGATACTCAAACTTCCAAATGTATGAAATGCAGGAGACATATAGGATAACGTTTTATGAAATATGTGCTGAGGTATGCGACCACCCGTTTGATCGTTCACAGTTTCACAACTTCAATTGCGAAATTCGTGATTTGTAAATGTTGGAGGCCCGACTCGATTCACCTTGCCTCTAAAACCATTTATTCCCTTCCTCTCCCACCCTTTCCTCCCTTTGTAGTCCAACTCCCCCCCCCCCTCTTGAACCAACTCCCTATCCACTCAAATCCTCCGCATCCCTCCTTCCTATTGTGGTCTAGTTTACTCTCTCCTCCGGAACAAACTCCCTCCCTGTCCGTTCCCCCTCCCCCCTCCGTAGCCAACACTCTCCCTTCGGAACCAACCCTTACCTCTCCCCTCCTTCTCTCCCCTCCGGAGCCAACTCACTCCCTCTCAGTTGAAGCCTCTCCCTTCGGAACCAACCCTTACCTCTCCCCTCCATCTCTCCCGTCCGGAACCATCTTTCTTCACAACTTTCTTTTTGATTTTGATCAAATCGAACAGATATAAAAAAATGCATTTTATGATTGTCAACAATGAATATATAGGTAAAACAACAATTTTTTCAAATGTTTCTTCAGGTAGATTCGAAATATTGAAAAAAAAACTTCTTGTTTTCCCTTACCCGATCTACCTTTAGATTAACCCTACGTTTCTGCTTACCCGATATTCCTGGAGATTTGCCCTTCGCTTTCGCTTACCCGATATACCTTGTAGTTTGCCCTTCGCTTTCGCTTACCCGATCTATCTGGAGATTTTCTCTTCGTTTTTGCTTACCCGTTTTCGCTTACCCTACCTACCTTGTGATTTACTTTTGCTTACGAGTACCCGACCTTCCTTGTGATCTACTCCTCGTTTCCGCTTATCCCATATACCTTGAGATTTAACCTTTGTTTCCGCTTACCCGATCTTCCTTGAGACTTATCCTTTGTTTCCGCTTACCCGATCTTCCTTGAGATTTAACCTTTGTTTCCGCTTACCCGATCTTCCTTGAGATTTACCCTTTGTTTCCGCTTACCCGATCTTCCTTGAGACTTACCCTTTGTTTGCGCTTACCCGATCTTCCTTGGGATTTATTCTTTGTTTCCGCTTACCCGATTTACCTTGAGATTTACCCTTTGTTACCGCTTACCCGACCTACCTTGAGATTTACCCTTGTTTCCGCTTACCCGACCTACCTTGAGATTTCTCTTTGTTTTCGCTTACCAGTCCGTCCTACTTTTCGTTTTCGCTAACTCGACCTTCCTTGTAATGTCTTTGTTTCCGCTTATCTGATTTTCCTTGTGCTTACTCGACCTACCTCGTTTTCGCTTACCTGAACTAATTTCAGATCCACTGTTCGTTTCCGCTTACTATACCCACCTTATGTTTTATGCCTTTAAAGCTATTTATATGGTCAACCTTTTCTTGTCAAAAAGTTTGATCGTTATGAAATACATAAACTTTCCCGGCTATAAGCGAAATTATTTGTGCATGTGACTATACTTATTTTATAATATGTGTTCTTCATTACACCAGTTCGGTATTTTCAAGAATGAAGAGGGGATGAATATTGGTGTAAATCCTGACTTTTACGTATTATTTTGGTGTTTATTATACCAAACAAAAACTATACAGAAATAACGAAGAAAGATGATTAAAATCCCTTCTTAGGATGAGGACTAATTCCAGACTAAGGCTCCATTAATACAGCGCTGGTAATAACTTCTGTTAAACATAGGCTGTAAATATTTAATGCAGGGCATTTTGAATTTTAGATGGATGAATTTCAAAGAGGTTGCTCGCGATTGGAATTAAAACAAGCTTTATACCATTAGTTTGGTAAGCTTCTCGGCTCCACCACAGTAATCAAGTTTGCGATATTTATGAAACACGGATTATGCACAACCGTTATGAAGACCCTATGACGTGCTGTTTGCGTTATCTACACGTGTAGGTGATTGTATGTTATATTTCTTGCAAACATATTTTTTTTTGTGAAATGTTAGTTGCGTACAGGGTGATATTGGCAATGCTTTTAAATGTGTGTGTATGCTTTAGAGTAAATGTACTAAGTTAAGCGTTTGACACACCCACGTTGACACTTGTAATTTACACATATTTTTTATATGCTTACATAATGGTTGATATCGTTTTAAACCAATAGGATGGCAGTATTTTTCAAAATATTCGACTTTAAAATTCCATTTTGACGGGCGTTTTACGTGCCGCATTTGTTGGTTGAAACGCCAATAGTTTGGTCGTTTCTGATTATTTTTTGACGTAAGCGTTATAATTCTGTAACGTTGCTGAAAGAAGTACGCGGGTTTTTGTGGTTCTTCTTAGATTGAACAATATTTTTAAATGAAAAAAAAAAATCAACAGAAAACAACACAATCTTAAATTCGCAAAAGTAAAACTTAATCCAAAACGTCTTCCAATGACAACCTATCCATGCTTAATAAATAGTTCAACCTAACCAACAGAAGAAAACAATATTTAAATTATTATATACATGTTTAGATGACAAAACATGGCGCCTGCATTTATTCATAGTGCTTTAGTTTCTTACGTGTAAATATTTCAGTGGAGGTCAACTTTTCATTTGAGAGCGGCCTGCCTTGTCCGTATACAAAGATGATTCCAGCCATTCGGCAGCGCTAGATTTGAATTTTAAAGTTCACAAAAGAACTCAAAATAAACAATAAGCTATATATGTACTTTAATTATTCACGTTGTCCACGTTAACAACCACAAGTTTTTAGATAAGAACTATAACAATCAGACATTTGAATGTGCCAAGGCAATCATTTTCAATAACACAACTCGCAAATCAATTTTATCAAATATGCCTGGCCGTTTTTTTTCTAATTCGTGCACAGGTAATGATAATTTGAAATGTTATCGCCGATGCCCCCTTGATGTCACCGTCTCACAACCTCAGACGGATATTAATAAGTGAAATGACTATCAGATATCCAAATGTGTCAATTGCAATATTTTTCAATAACACAACCGGTTAATCAAATGTTACTGCCCATCCATTCACTGGAAGACGTAAAACAGATCCAAGCAAACACCTATCTAATGTGTCCTTCTGATCGACAAATACCACCAAAACCCTCACAAAACCCTTCCTTATTCACATTATACGAGAAAGTAAAACCCCTAAAAGCTGACAGAATCAAGACTAAATGCCGCAAAAAGCCGAGAATTATAAAGAAATTTAATTTAGTGTAAAATACTTCATAATTGTATTACTTTCGATACGTGTGGATTTGGGCTAAGCGGGGGTACTTACGCGCCGGACTAGCTTTCTTGTGAAAACCTCGAGTTTTATTTCTCCTTTTCGCCAACAATTTGGATTACTTGCGATGAGAGTGGCTCTAGAACGAAATAACATAACCCGTTGTAATAAAAAGGCGACCAGAAAACGATGCATTGTTTTAAGAAATACAGTTTGAGGATAGCGATCAATTAACTGATATGTATTCATAGAAATTAGTCTAAAGACCCAGAGAAATACCACTCTTCCTTGTATAAATTCCCGGAGATTTCCGCTTGATTGGGTCGATCCGTCTTGGAATGGAAATTATTTTGGCATTTTCGCTGACAGCGGTTGAGAACAGCAATTGAGCGATTTCTTCTGCTGGAATTAACATATAAATGGCTGTTTACGGAGAAAGAAACAAGCAAATGTAAATCATATTCGATTTCTTAAAAAAACGTATTTTACTCATTTTTTACGCTATTTGAAGTATTTCAGAATAATCGAAACGGTTTTACTAAGTGTAAAACAGAAATAATTCTAATAATAATATCAAATTATATTTTTTTCCGCTCAGAGTCTCAATTCGCCTCGTTATTTGTTCTTACCATATAACTATTATTATTTTATTTTATTTTTATAACTATATTACTTCCGGTCGTCTGATTCAGAATGATTTTTAAAAAAAAAGCTATTAAGTAGATGTACATTGCCTGAAACAAAATTATTTGTTTGGCATTATAATTTCGCTAAGATCGCTTCGGAATTAAATGCTTAAGCTTACGATTTGATTTCACACTGAATTAAAAGTCATACAATAAACAAATAAATTCACTACTTATTAGAAATAACAGAACATAAGCGAAAGTATGCAATAGTTAAATGGCATGAAGTAAATACTTTATGATAAAGAATGGGCGGAGTGAGCGTAGCTGAACAAATACAGAAAATTCTATCAACGAAAACACGTGCTGCCCGTGATGCTACACAAACTACTGTGTTTCTAGCATCGAGAGCAAGAATTTGCGTTGAACAAATATTGCAATATATGCACGTTAGAAAATATATTATCATGTTGTTGTTTTTGTTGTTGTTTTCAGTTTTTAGTTTAACATAATGGGTACAAATTAAAGATCGCGTCCGGTTATACTATACGTAGTTAAGATGATACTCTTTTTTTCAACCGTATTGTTATTACATATTTTACATATTATAATGTTGTTGTAACTTCCGGTTTCTATTACTAATAAATGTGCACTCAATCTAAATCTTGACAAGCAGTTCGATGATATTTTTTCTCAATTATTACAATATGTTTTTCAAATTTAAATTCCTTTCCAAACTTTACGTAATATTTTATTTGACTGTGAAT
The DNA here is from genome assembly GCF_026914265.1 of Mya arenaria. Classification (NCBI taxonomy): domain Eukaryota; kingdom Metazoa; phylum Mollusca; class Bivalvia; order Myida; family Myidae; genus Mya; species Mya arenaria. The sequence goes on from NC_069123.1 coordinate 53,200,158, forward strand.
TAACAACTTTCAAATCATGTTTGAACATACTGATCATAGAGTCTTTGCTGTAGCATGGGAATTCTTTTTTACCTATTGTTTTGATGAAACCAAATATTACTAACATTTTATCAATCAAGTAGTCTTAAACAGCTTTTGCCCAAATCTGTTTTATATTTACGTTCACAAAGAAGTTTTCTCTAACATTGTTATTATATACAGATATGCTTAAATAAAGAGAGAAATTCATATCTTTGCTGCATTCAAGGTCTACTGACGTACACCAAAACATATTTACAAAATTTGTAATTTTATTTACAAACTTAAAAAAAAAACCCATGCTTTTTATGTGCAATAAAAGGTACAGTTTAAGTGTCCAATAATGGCAATTTAGTCTAAACATGAAGTTTGTCTCTGCTAGATATGAGATTGTTAAAAGCTTTTAAGGCTTATTCATTAATTGTTTAACAGCATCATTGAACCTACCATTGTACATGTACTTAAATTTTGTTCTTAAGTACACAAAACGGTACACTGATTTTATATTACCATCATTTAATGACCATACAAACTTTGCTCTTGTCTTTCTCTTCTGAAAAATACAAATATTTTTATTAAAATTGAATTTCTAACGTCATTTACAGTAACGCAAATAAACGGAAATAAAATTAAAAAAACTTGTATATGCTGTAACATAGTAAGTAGAATAATAGCTGTAAAGTCGCATTATTATCCGTTGAAAGGACTGTTTAGTATTTCATACACATACTTCAGTATTCTATGGCTCGAGAATCATAAAAATTACGTTGAAATTAGAATGCCTCAAGATTCTGAACATATTCAATATAGCTTATTTTATGCGTCACTGTTTTCATTCAGTCTATTTGCTTATTAATTTTACAGCCTAATTAAAATATTAAGATTCAACTCAAAAATAAGCTTACGTAACGTAATCTAAGCTTGTTACTACTTCTACCGCAGAACGTTTTTTATGCACATGAGAAAGATCGGACACAAAATCAAACATACACCGGTTATTTTCTTTGTTTTTGGCATTTTGAATATTAGCAGCAAACTCGAAGCGAAACGCTAGCAAAAGTAGCAAAAGTACTTGTTCGCAGTAGGCGCTGCTCACCCCGGGAGGGTTTTGTATTCTCGCTCATTACTGACTGAATGGATTCCCAGTAAGCTCACATAATCCAACCCTCGTCCTGAGGAGATTAGGCGAGAAAATGAAATCGCTTCTGATGAAAATATATCAAAATACAATTTGATTTAAGAGCCTTGAACATACAGTTTCTTCCTCTATCTATTCCACAATGTGACATTTTGCCAGTAATTTGTGCGATTGGCTCTGTTCCTCAACAACATCAATATGACACCATGTGAGGTGTTCGCGTTTGAATGATTAGGAAATTATCCGCACATGTATTTTACCATTACTTTTAAGTTAATATTCATTGTATAAGAACTATGAATATTTATGAGAAATATTTGCTTTGACTTACAACTGACGCAAACCCGTATTTGGTGCTTAGTATCGGCAAGACCGATAATCATGAGCCCTTATTTTTGCAAGAATCATAGTTTTCTTAATACCCTTATTAGAACATTATAATGAGAGCTTTGAATATTGATGAAGTGTAAAACAAATAAAACCACGTGGCGAAACATTTATTATAGTACAATACTCTTCTCACGGAAATTTGGAATCTTTTCTTCGTTTTCATGGGTCTTCATTTTTAATTATTCTATTTACTGCTCGAGGGGGCGACGGTTATTTCAAATTTCTAAAAAGATATAAGTTCATTTGCTTTACACAATGACATTAAGGCTGGCATTTAAATGTTATGCCTGTCATGGTCAAAGAAAACTAAACACAAATATTTCAATAATGCCCTAATTTGGTCGGTTACGGTTGACCCGGACTAACCTTAGTTTTGATGGGGTAATTTTCCGCACGCCAAATTTAACAGTATTCCCTCATCGGTCAATTTCTCAACATTGATTACCTCTGATCCCTGTGAGGACCTGTTATGGTCGTGTTTCCAGGGTTAATGGGTCACTCGGGGTCAGCCAGATTTCGGCAAATTTTGTGTCATCGCGAGTGTCCATCTGCCGGACCTGGCCGCACACTTAAACCCGTCCCCCTGCCACAAGTGCTGGCCAGCCTTGGGCCCTTGAGATCAAACCAAATCTGACAGGAAAATTATGATCGGATTGACCGCGGAACGCGGCTGGTTTTAATAATATTAGTTCCCCAATTATAGTTTGTGATATGCAGGGGAGAGAAATAAAAGAAACTGACTAATTTAAAATGGATGATTGCCTTCCCTTTAGTATAATTTGGGGGTTGTCTAAAAATCTGCAAACACGGTCTACTATGTGGCATTTGGTGTGTTTGTGGTATTTAACGTTACGTCGTCTTTTCTTTCTGCGCTGTGGCATTTGGCGTAAAGTCGTCTTTTTGTAAAGATTGGCGTTTGACCTTCTTTTCGTTTTGACATAGTAGCATTAAATGTAACGTTATTTTTTTGTATTTGCTATAACGTAAACCTTATTCCTAGTCATTGATTCAATATTTATTGAATACAGCCCTGGCGTTGTGACATTGGTCTTACGCTGTCTTCTTTTTTGTGGCGTCATTCTAATTGGTGTAACGTCGCATTTTCGTTTTGGCGTCATCAAATTTCCTCTTGTGTCATCTTTTCTTTCTGAAGTTATGTCGTTGAAAACAATATCGAAAAAACTAATACGGTTTTGTTAATGCAGCTTTACAAATGTCGCATTTTTTGTGAATTGTGATGTTTCATTTAAAATGGTATCGTGTTTTTTTTCTGGTTTCCACGCCAAAACAAAAGAAAATTGCATAAAGCTACAGTATTACCGTAATCCAGCAGATGAGTATCCGAAAACCTATGTACTGCATGCACTTTGGGGCACAATCGCACGAAACACGTCGTATACTTCGTCATAAATGGATCAGTATTTACCTAGACAGTAATTAATATAACCATTATAAAATAAAACGTCATGGCCGATGAAACGACCCATTCTGGTCGCGCAGTCAACAGCTCACAAAACAAACCTAGACATTACAACCACGGCATGCCTTAGAAAACACTAACCAAGCAAGAACAACCGAGGCATACCTTAGACAACATAAACTGATACGTTACAACCATGGCGTGCCTTAGAAAACACTAACAAAGCAAGTACAACCACGACATACCTTAGACTACACTAACCGAGACATTACAACCACGGCTGCCATAGACTAAACTAAGCGAGACATTACAACCACGGCTGCCATAGACTACACTAACCGAGACATAACAACAACGGCATACCTTAGACAATACTAACCGAGACGTTACAACCACGGCATGCCTTAGACAACACTAACCGATACGTTACAACCACGGCATGCCTTATACAACACAAACCGAGACGTTACAACCACGGCATGCCTTATACAACACTAACCGAGACATAACAACCACGGCATGCCTTAGACAACACTAACCGATACGTTACAACCACGGCATACCTTATACAACACAAACCGAGACGTTACAACCACGGCATGCCTTATACAACACTAACCGAGACATAACAACAACGGCATACCTTAGACAATACTAACCGAGACGTTACAACCCGGGTATGTCTTATACAACAATAACCGATACGTTACAACCACGGCATGCCTTATACAACACAAACCGAGACGTTACAACTCGGGCATGCCTTATACAACACTAACCGAGACGTTACAACCCGGGCATGCCTTATACAACACAAACCGAGACGTTACAACTCGGGCATGCCTTATACAACACAAACCGAGACGTTACAACTCGGGCATGCCTTATACAACACTAACCGAGACGTTACAACCACGGTATGCCTTATACAACACTAACCGAGACGTTACAACCACGGTATGCCTTATACAACACAAACCGAGACGTTACAACTCGGGCATGCCTTATACAACACTAACCGAGACGTTACAACTCGGGCATGCCTTATACAACACTAACCGAGACGTTACAACCCGGGCATGCCTTATACAACACTAACCGAGACGTTACAACCACGGCATGCCTTAGACTACACAAACCGAGACGTTACAACCACGGCATGCCTTATACAACACTAACCGAGACGTTACAACCACGGCTGCCATAGACTACACAAACCGAGGCAGCAACAACAGCAGCAGTAGCGGCAACAGAATTAGCCGCCTTCAGCAACAGTAGTTAGCAGCAATAGCAGCAACGAAAGCTAACCGACTCAGCAGCAGTGGCAATAATAACCAGCCGACAGAAGCAACAGTAGCTACTCGCGTTCAGCAAATACAGCAATAGAAGCTAGGTTCTATGCTGTCCTTTTGCTGTAGGTGTAGGTGGCTAGCTGCTATGCAACTGTGCTGCGACTTTCAAGCGCGTCAATGTTTTTTTTCCGACACAATGTGAGGACTTGTGAAAACTTCTTACGAAATAAACACATGGCGTACTAGAACTATATGTCCCCATGATAGGGGCAAACCTCACCATGTACCTGTTCCTAAAACCACATTGTCAGACACGTAGTCTTCAGTTTCTATTTTCCATCAATACTTCATCTGAATTTTATTTAAATACATAAGTGCCTTTCAAACTATGATAATTAACTATATGATAACTTCAATCAAAAACGCTGATTCTAATTTATACTGATCTGTCTGAAGTTAATTTCAAAATTGTTAAAATAACTCTTCTCAAGAGAGAATCGGTTAAATTCGTCTAAAAATCTATACTTAAAAGCTTTCATTCTGGGTTTTTTTTCAGTATGGGTGTATTTATTACACAAGGCTATTATACTAATATCGATATTTGCATTTGGGTTAGATTTCAGTACAATTAACGATATTGGCGGCACGGACCATATAAATAGCGTTGGTAAGTCCTGCAGATCAATCCGTTTGTTGTAGACGACTGGTATACAAGTACAGACTTTATTCGGAATATAAAAGAAGGTATGTTTTTAGGTGTTTTATAGTTTATTCAGTTTAAGAATCATTACGAGTGATTAAAATTATGTAGCACTCGATAGAACATTAATTTTATGAATGTATTTTATAATGTTAGAGGGGGCATAACTTAGGGCCGTAACCGTTTTGATTGCGCCCTTTCCTCAGAAACAAAATTAGTTTGGTCTAATGTGTTAACGGGGGGGGTACTCCCCCTTTTTCTCCTATATTGAACTACGGTGTTAAAGTGTGTGGGGGCGCCCCCACCCCCCTGGGTCCGCTAGTGACAATCATCATTGACCAGGCCAAATATTTCCATACTTAAGTATACAATGTTCATTTTTATACTTATAATTTGCGAAATTTCTCTGCATTATTCCAACTAAAATGATAAAAAATAATGCTTCACATTCTATAATATACATGTAGTATGTTTTCAAGTATGTTGTTATTTCCAGCCTGTGTTCGCGATGGTTAAGCACCTCCAGTTTCGGTACGGACCGTACGTGAAGAGATGAGACAAGACCCTGTACTCGGAAGAGCCGCTCGAACCACTCATCCGTGAGTAATATGCTTGCCTTAGTTGTTAGATTCCTGCACGTTATTCATCTGTGAATTGATGAGTTTGACTCAGAAAACGTTCTTACTGATTTTGTCAAGTTAAACAATAACGGTACATGTTCTTTAAGAAGTTTTCAGTTAATCAAAATCAGTCAATATCTTTTATTGTCTAATTCTTGCCGTTGTTGTTGTAGTAGCTGTTGTTGTAGGTTGTTATTGTATTATTAGACTTGAGCATGTATAGTTCCAGTTGGAATGTAGTCAACACGTGACAAATGCTGCTTTCTGAATCGTGTAAGTCATTTGCCAAAGACATCAAGACATTTGACCGTACGGACGATTCGTGTTACAGGTGCACTGACGGAAGAGGGTTTCCAGGTGACCACAAACCGAGTCGGCTTGAAGGACGCATGCGACCTTTTTGCTGGCAGGGAGCGTCTCTGGTCCACCAGCTTCGCCCGCCTCATGAATGGTACTATATGTTTGTTTAAGGGTCCGAGAAAGAATCAAATAAGTTATGGTCTAAGAGTCCGTTTTTGAAAGTGTGGTATTTGTGAAAAGAAATCATAAAAGTCAGGTACTTTTTGTTAAAATGTATGCTATACTTAACTGTGTACCCCATCATAAGTGAGTATTTAGTATCTTCATGTTATGTGTTTGTCTATTCAAGCGGCGGGCCAGAAGGCGGCGGTGCGCGAGGTGCTTGATGCCTGCGCCAAGAAACTTCCGGGTAACAGGTCCAGCCTTACTGGGACCAATGCGCCAGTCTCCAGAGCGCCAAGGAAATGATAAAATGTCCCCGCTTTAATGCTTAGCTTTGTATTAACCACAAAACTTTTATAAATCTTGAAAATTGATAAACTTTTCTTATGGGTTGCATTTTAACGTATCGTTTTGTATTCCCAGCAATAATTTTCACAACGATTATGCAGTTGAACTCGAACGGAAACAATCTATAACAATAACTTATTGATGAAGCTTGAAGCGTTGGGTCGGGGACGGAAGGATATCTCTTTTATAGTTTAGATGTAAATGCACAGACTTATGACGTGCCTGTCTAAAATACAAATGGACAGACACTGATGCTCGCTGTGCACAAAATGTAAAATTACAAATACTATGTTGTTATTAAAATGGTACCATTATACCAAATATAGAATTGCGTTGTTGTTGCTAACTGTATAATAATAGTTTAGATAATCATAGGGCAGCCATCTTTGTTGTTGTTGTTTTCTGGTAATTCCTTATTATCATTATATGTTACGGCCATTTCTATTAGAGTTAGATATTCGCCTTAGCCCAAGGAATTGGAGAAACATGAACCACTCTGGTGAAAATTATTTAGTATTCTGAGAAAAACGTCCGTTCATTCCCCTTGACGATGACGGAAAAGACCGAGGTGAAAGTACGGGGCTATCGTGCAAAGGGCATTCGGCCAAAACGGCAATGACCACACTGCAAGAACTCGCGTGTAACGTTCATCCAGCATAGCTTACGCAATCACTGCGTATTGATATGACTACTGTAAATAGAGACACATACATGTTATGGCCTTACTTGAACGGGGACTTAATACGATGCAACATGAGAAGTAACGTTTATATATGTGTACGTACTTTCAAGCTTGTTTGGACATATTGAGACAACACTTTCCAATAATATACAAGACGAAATTTGATGCAAGACACCACAGACGCGGCTGAATAGGTTTACATGTGAATCTTTATTTTTATCATAATTCGAATGAAGGTCAACATGTGTTTAACTTTAAACGTTATATTAAGTGATTAAACTAAGCGACACTATAGGAGAAATGTGGAAATTAGTATTTCGCTGTTAACAAGGGAAGCAGCTATACTTACGCATTTAAGAATGGCATACCCGAGTTGTCTAAGCGCTATTCACATGTATCCTGTAGCTCTCATATTTAAACCATACTATGTACGTGAAAAGGTAGCGATTTGACAAAGGGAACTAACCAATACGTCTTACCGGCGACCAGTCACAATAAAAAGAAGCAAATAATTTTATTGATTTTCGATATAGCCGTCTGACTAACATTTCGTTTTAAACATATTTTATAACAGTGTTATCTCTTCACGGACATTCAAACGGTTTCTTCACGTCAACATAGTTTAAGAAAAGTTGATAGAAATGTGTTATTGATAAGTATTCAGTTGGGTTGTAGTATTTAAGTACATATTTAAAAGGGATGCAAACAAATTGGGCCAGGATTTTTCCGACATCAGTTAGAGAGAGAGAGGGGAGGGGGAGAGAGAGAGGGGGGGGGGGAACGAACGAGGGAGGGGGGGTCGATATTGATGAAATACAAGACAAATAAATAATAAACTTAATGATAAAATTATTATAAAGTTAAAACAAAAATCCTCTCAATGTTTTTATTAAATACACGTTTCGAAAGCATGTTCCAATATAAAATGTCATCATCTAGTTCAAACATAAATCAGAGGCAATATTAGAGTATCATTAGTTCGTTTGTGTATGAACTTTACAAAGACAATAAATTTCCTTTGTCTCTCTCTTGTCACGTTCTGATCACTAATGTCACAAATACATTAATTGTGCAAATATTTGACGTTGTATTTAAACAAAACTGTTAAGAAAAATACATAAAATTGAATGTTTATGCTAAACAAATAGTTTTCATTTGAAGAGGAAGTGTTTTATCAAGGATTGCCATTTAATGCGTATTAAAGCTACATTAATGACCATATCGGTGCTTGTTCGCGAATGACACCCGAGTAAATCACATATCTTTAGTACCTACATTAACCCAATCAAGATCACTTTATAAACATTTAACCTGTCCCTTTTGAGAAATAACGTGAGTCACATGCTTTTTATGAAACCTGTGACTGTTACCTTATCAAGAAATGAAGGAATCAATCATGGCTGGCGGGTCTTATATTAGTCTTGGAGAGTATTTTTTAAAGCTACAACTACGTGTGTTCATGGTTATTCTAGTTTGTCTCTGTACCCTTAACAAACAATCGCATTTTCATTGTCCAATATGTTGGCAATTGTATGCTTAGTTCGTGGAATAGGACTCTTGTCTGCACCCTTCGATAATTCAAATTTTCTTCGTGTTTATTTTTACTTTTAGCTTTGTTCACTTCATATACACATGCACTTCCTTTATCATTTGTGACCCATAGTACTGTAGGCTCATATGTATGTGTCTATATCATATTTCTGTTTCTATCAACGTCATTTGCCAATTAAGCGTTTGTTGTATTACCATTTCATTCACACCTTTAATCGTGTATATATGTAAAACTCTATTAATAAATAAAACAAACTGAAACGTTAATATATGGTATACACGTGTGCCTGGATAAACATGTGTCTTTAATAGATACGTGATGCTATTCCATAATTCCGACGTTCATTCAAATTATGAAGTTCCCAAACCATTCAAGTGCAGAAGTCTAGCAAAAATAACAATTAGTTAAACAGAGTATCACATCCCCCAATACTTTAAAATGTATTTTGTATTTATATTATATGTTCTAATCCCATTGAAGCATGGTTTCAATGGTTTATGGAGATACTATCTCGTAGTTCGAACACCGATAATCCGAAAGATCGCGTAAGTTATGGTCTGTCAATGTAATCAAAATGATTTGTCGGCTGCTATATATGTTAAAGAGTTCCTATCCATTTTATATCAAACGTTTTTTTTTCACTCGGCAATAAAAGTGCATCGACATGATATAGAAAACAAACAAAAATATGTGTATATTTTCAAGTTCGATATTTTTTTCGATATATACCCATCATAAATCCACACGCAATACATCTCGCAAAAAACGCTTGTCCGTATTCCACTTAAGTTAAATAGGCCTTTTAACGGCCGTATTCCACTCTACTGGCCACAATTTCTCGAAACTTCTTAAGTCCTTTATAACAGGATTAAGCTAAACTCACTATTTTTGTTGTTCTATAATATGCGTTATATTTACTTCTTTAAGAGTTTTTTGAAATTATATAAGAAAAATCTGTATGCTAATTAGAAGAAACCATTTTTCATTTAGCAAAATTTATTATTAGTATGTATTTTGGCTAATTGAAATAAGCGACTTAAGCCTGTAAAGCTTAAGAAGTTTCGAGAAAAGGGGGCCAGACGTCACGTTATAACAAGTACCGTTGCGCGATGTTAAAATGACGTCATGAATCATCAAAAATCCACTCGAGTCGAAAAAACAACCTCCCGGATCAACGCAGAAGTAATAACCCTATTGTATTGTATCATATGAAAACAGATTCTAAGAAAGTTACTCGGCTACCAAGTTCGAAATTATAATTGTAAATTACATAATATTCTATTTATTCAAAATGCATGGTGTAAGATATAAAGTCACAAAATAGATCTCTCTTTGTTCAAATTCAGTCCAATTAAAATCACACGGTAGTCGACAAACAACACAATGTTAAGAATGATGGGACACCATGCTCGGCGTTCATTACGTCGACTTATGAAGTGAACGTCCGTCTACGTAAGGTATATGTTGTACGTTGAGACACGTTGCCTTACACAATTACGGTTAATAACAAAACTAATGGCTATTTAACCTTATTAACGAAGGATTGATAAAGGCTATGTCCGTTGTTCATACTAAATGCGGCATCTGTTGATGTAAACGGATATTAAACTATCAATAGCCCAGTTAAACAAAGCTGTCCGCTCTTTTTAATATATAAATTAACCCCATAGCCATGGATATCTTTGAAGAGAATAACGATTTTTTTTTATACTTTTGACGCCATACCCGGTCCACTGTCAAATCGAATAGAATGGCCTCGAATATTGGAAGCATGACCCTTGCTTCCGTAGAAATGTTCTCGAATATTGGAATCATGGCCCTTGCTGCCATAAAAATGGCCTCAAACATTGGAATCATGACCATTGGCGTAGAATAAAGGAATTATGGCTCTTCCCCATATATAGGAAACATGGCACATGCTTCCATAGAAACGGCCTCAATTAGGAAACATGGCCGTTGCTTCTACAGAAACGACCTCGAATATATGCTTCCACAGACATGGCCTAGGATATACGAAAAATGGCCATTGTTTCCACATAAATGGCTTCGAATAAAGGAAGCATGGCTCTTGCTTCCAAAGAAATGGCCTCGAATATTGGAAGCATGGCCATTGCTGCCATAGAAATGGCCTCGAATATTGGAATCATGGCCCTTGCTGCCATGGAAATGGCCTCGAATATTAGAAGCATGGCCTTTGCTGCCATGGAAATTGCCTCGAATATTGGAAACATATCCCTTGCTTCCAAAGAAATGGCCCCGAATATAGGAAGCATGGCCCTTGCTGCCATAGACATGTTCTCGAATATTGGAATGATGGCCCTTTTTTCCATGGAAACGGCCACGGATATTGGAATGATGGCCCTTGCATCAATAGAAACGGCCACGAATATTGGAATGATGGCCCTTGCTTCCATAAAAACGGCCTCGAATATTGGAAAAATGGCCCTTGCATCCATAGAAACGGCCACGAATATTGGAATGATGGCCCTTGCTTCCATAGAAACGGCCACGAATATTGGAATGATGGCCCTTGCTTCCAAAGAAACGGCCACGAATATTGGAATGATGGCCCTTGCTTCCATAGAAACGGCCACGAATATTGGAATGATGGCCCTTGCTTCCATAGAAACGGCCACGAATATTGGAATGATGGCCCTTGCTTCTATAGAAACGGCCACGAATATTGGAATGATGGCCCTTGCTTCCATAGAAACGGCCACGAATATTGGAATGATGGCCCTTGCTTCCAAAGAAACGGCCTCAAATATTGGAAACATGGCTCTAGCTTCCATAGAAATGACCTTGAATATAGGAAGCAGGCCTCGAAAATTGGAGTCATGACTATTGCTCCCATAGAAACGGTCTCGCATATTGGAATGGTGGCCTTTGCTTCCACAGAAACGCCCACGAATATTGGAGTCACGACCTTTGCTATCACAGAAACGGCCACGTATATTGGAATCACGACCTTTGCTATCACAGAAACGGCTTCGAATATTGGAATGGTGGCCTTTGCTTCCATATAAACGGTCACGTACCATAAAAATGGTTCGAATATAGGGAACATGGCCCTTGCTACCATAGAAATGGCATCGAATATAGGAAACATGACCCTTGCTATCAAAGAAACGTCCTTGAATATTGGATTGATGACCCTTGCTTCCATAGAAATGGTTCGAATATAGGAATCATGGCCCTTGCTTCCATAGAAATAGCCTCGAATGTAGGAGTCATGGTCCTTGCTTCCATAGAAATAGCCTCTCGAATATAGGAATCATGGCCCTTGCTTCCATAGAAATAGCCTCGAATATAGGAGTCATGGTCCTTGCTTCCATAGAAATAGCCTCGAATATAGGAGTCATGGCCCTTGCTTCCATAGAAATAGCCTTGAATATAGGAGTCATGGCCCTTGCTTCCATAGAAATAGCCTCGAATATAGGAGTCATGGCCCTTGCTTCCATAGAAATAGCCTCGAATATAGGAGTCATGGCCCTTGCTTCCATAGAAATAGCCTTGAATATAGGAATCATGGCCCTTGCTTCCATAGAAATAGCCTCGAATATAGGAGTCATGGCCCTTGCTTCCATAGAAATAGCCTCGAATATAGGAGTCATGGCCCTTGCTTCCATAGAAATAGCCTTGAATATAGGAGTCATGGCCCTTGCTTCCATAGAAATAGCCTCGAATATAGGAGTCATGGCCCTTGCTTCCATAGAAATAGCCTCGAATATAGGAGTCATGGCCCTTGCTTCCATAGAAATAGCCTTGAATATAGGAATCATGGCCCTTGCTTCCATAGAAATAGCCTCGAATATAGGAGTCATGGCCCTTGCTTCCATAGAAATAGCCTTGAATATAGGAGTCATGGCCCTTGCTTCCATAGAAATAGCCTCGAATATAGGAGTCATGGCCCTTGCTTCCATAGAAATAGCCTTGAATATAGGAGTCATGGCCCTTGCTTCCATAGAAATAGCCTCGAATATAGGAGTCATGGCCCTTGCTTCCATAGAAATAGCCTCGAATATAGGAGTCATGGCCCTTGCTTCCATAGAAATAGCCTCGAATATAGGAGTCATGGCCCTTGCTTCCATAGAAATAGCCTCGAATATAGGAATCATGGCCCTTGCTTCCATAGAAATAGCCTCGAATATAGGAGTCATGGCCCTTGCTTCCATAGAAATAGCCTTGAATATTGGGATCATGGTCCTTCCTTCCCGTAAAGAAAACAAAACGACAGAAAAAGAAATCGCTTAAAAGGAAACTTAATCGACTTAGTGTTAAACGTTTGTGTGTTCGGTACTACATGTATATGAAAAATAATTGCACCATATGTGAACGCTGCCCTGTGATTATGTTTGTGCACCACACAACATGCAAACCGAGGCTTGTGCAAATTATAAAAAGAAATCAACAGTGCCTGAAGGCCTTATATATTTACAAAAATAAAATAGTTCAAAAGGTAACGTACTTTTGCACTGTTTGCGTACAGCTGAAAAGTCAACGTAGGTTTGTTTGTACCTCAGATTTAATCAAGTACTAAGCTGCGCTCATTAGTAAACACAAACATACATTGTTTAAACTAGAATATTTGTTTGTCATATCGCTTACCCAATCAAATTACTAGATTTGCGATGGACAGCATGAGTCGTAGCTCATGTTTGGATTCTGAAAACTAATAGTTACATTGTACCTTTGTCAAATCCATTACTGCATTACTAGTATAATTGTTTGGTGTTTCCAGGATCTTAAGCTTGCCAATACACAACCACATTCGAGTCAACGAGTCTATGACTTGTTTACTTAGATAAAGCCAGTCAAATTAAGCTGTGTGAAGTTAGCTAAACATACGACATTGGACATTGGACATTCAAAATCGAATGTTGTGCTGGCACGACATTGGACATTGGACATTCAAAATCGAATGTTGTGCTGGCACGACATTGGACATTGGACATTCAAAATCGAATGTTGTGCTGGCACGACATTGAACATTGGACATTCAAAATCGAATGTTGTGCTGGCACGACATTGTACATTGGATATTCAAAATCGAATATTCAAAATCGAATGTTGTGCTGGCACGACATTGTACATTGGACATTCAAAATCGAATGTTGTGCTGGCACGACATTGGACATTGGATATTCAAAATCGAATGTTGTGCTGGCACGACATTGGACATTGGACATTCAAAATCGAATGTTGTGCTGGCACGACATTGGACATTGGACATTCAAAATCGAATGTTGTGCTGGCACGACATTGGACATTGGACATTCAAAATCGAATGTTGTGCTGGCACGGCATTGGACATTGGACATTCAAAAGTGAAAGTCGTGCTGGCACGACATTGGACATTGTACATTCAAAATAGAATGTTGTGCTGGCACGACATTGGACATTGGACATTCAAAATCGAATGTTGTGCTGGCACGACATTGGACATTGGACATTCAAAAGTGAAAGTCGTGCTGACACGACATTGGACATTGGACATTCAAAAATGAATGTTGTGCTAGCACGACATTGGACATTGGGATTTCGAAAATGAATGTCGTGCTAGCACGACATTGGACATTCAAAATCGAATGTTGTGCTGGCACGACATTGGACATTGGGCATTCAAAATCGAATGTTTTGCTGGCACGACATTGGACATTCAAAAGTGAAAGTCGTGCTAGCACGACATTGGACATTGGACATTCAAAAGTGAAAGTCGTGCTGGCACGACATTGGACATTGTACATTCAAAATAGAATGTTGTGCTGGCACGACATTGGACATTGGACATTCAAAATCGAATGTTGTGCTGGCACGACATTGGACATTGGACATTCAAAAGTGAAAGTCGTGCTGACACGACATTGGACATTGGACATTGGACATTCAAAAATGAATGTTGTGCTAGCACGACATTGGACATTGGGATTTCGAAAATGAATGTCGTGCTAGCACGACATTGGACATTCAAAATCGAATGTTGTGCTGGCACGACATTGGACATTGGGCATTCAAAATCGAATGTTTTGCTGGCACGACATTGGACATTGGACATTCAAAAGTGAAAGTCGTGCTAGCACGACATTGGACATTGGACATTCAAAAGTGAAAGTCGTGCTAGCACGACATTGGACATTGGACATTCAACAAATTAATGTCGTGCCAGCACGACATTGGACATTGGACATTGGAATGTCGTGCCAGCAACACAGCCTTATTTTTCACGAAAAAGATTATCGAAAAAAAATAAAGCGCTTATTAATAAATATAACGCATATAAAAATATGTTTATTAATCTTGCCATATGCTGTAAAATATAAAATTTGCGTTTAAGATGAATAATAAAACGCATGAAAGTTCTGTTGCTCAAATAAACGATAAGTGACCTGCACTCTTATATTTCTATTGCATGTTTGCAACTGAATGTCTACCGTCGGCACTAATGGCCTTTCAGACAAACTTGCGTGTCATTATCGTCCATATTATGTCCCATACTTATATTTGCATTGTTTCATATGCCATAAATCTGAGGCCGTATTTCATGCGGCCGTGCAAAAGTAATCAAAGGTATCGATGAATCGCTGTTTGCTCCTGTACTTCAATGACTTCTTATCGTTTAAAACCAGAGGATAAAATTTTACTTCTATTTCTTCATTAATTCCTTCTCTGGACACTCGTAAACCGTGCAAATGATGCTGAGTGGCGGCTCGCTGGTTTTGTACAGCTAAGTATACAAGGTCGGTTCTCAGACCAACGAGGCTTCTCATTCACGGCTTGCCGCTCAGTGACACTGGTGCCGCGGAGAGTTCATGTTCGGGTTATCGGGAAGCATTACAATCATAGTACATACGCTAATCTGTACATTGTGGTAAATGGACAGTATCAGTTTTATTTGTTTCGGAATTAGTGTTGTTATAGATATAAAAGAAAGGAAAACAGATAGTTTGATGCCGAGTTCAACCATGTAAAACATTCAAAATGAGCTCAGGTGGCTGTGAACCACCTACTCAAGACTACGACTTCAGTGCTATCCCATACCCGTCGGAACTGCAGTCAGTTTCCTCTCGGGAGGTGGTAGTCAAGGTCAGCCTGGGTGTGGTGGTGAATCTCGTGGCCCTCGTCGGAAACGCTCTCGTCATCATCATCGTGGTGAGATCAAAGCGCATGCGCACCACGACTAACTACTACCTTGTGAACCTGGCCGTCTCCGACCTGCTGGTTGCGCTGATGCCAATCTGGGTGCACGTTGTCGCTAGCCTAAACGAGTTCTGGGTGTTCGGATCCTTCCTCTGCAAGTTCAACCCCTTCATGCAAAGTATTTATTCTCACAACTTCAGTTGTGATTAGTTGATTTGGCATGTACCCTTAATTTGAGCTTAAAACTGTAGTTCCTGCAGTAGTTTTACTATTTAAAAGAAACAAGGTTAACCGAAAGACCATCTAAAAAACAAGCTACGCAGACAAATGTAACGAATTAACATTGATTTTTTGGAAACAGTACAATAGTAGAATGCCAGATTATACAGACTACAAACTAAGACAACTACACGGGGTTTAAGATTGTGACAAGCATATACAAATATTTCTGTTTTGGTTAAAAATACTTAATATTGCTTTATAAGAAATATAATGTTGAAGGGGCAGCTTTACGAATTTTAATTTCTTATATATTTTATTTCAATAAAATTCGATAAGAGAAACCAAAAGCCGTTGACCTGTTGTCTTCACTTGTCTGTAATTTTGTTTCTTTACAAATTCAAAGATCAATGAATAATTCATAACTTGTTAACCGTATTAAACAATGATTATATGCATACTATTTAAACTGCTCTTTGAAGCAATTGATAATGTAATTGGGGTAAGTACCTATGAAATTATGAATAATAAAAGGGTTCATTTTTTTTATTATTTATTTAATAAAGATTTATTGTCATATATTCGAAATCAACACTCATACACTAACTGTATGTTTGCGTCTTCGTGTTCACAAATAAGCTTCACTTATTGCAGGTTAACACAACTACTTATAATTTTAAGGATGGCTTAAGGACGCTCGACTTGTCAAATTTGTAGTGTCGCACTACAATAAATCCGGCAATAAATTTCGTAACCGCCTTTCGACGTTCATTCTTGCCAACTGGGGTTTATATTTTATGTCACTCCCCGAAGGTCCAAACGAACTCACACAATGTTACGCTCTTGAGGACAAAGTTCATAACCTTTTAAGGCATTTGATGTTATTCAGTACCAAACGGTAAAAGTGTTTAAATTATCTTCGAAAAACTAAGATCCATACTCTTGTGTGGTGAAATTGGGTAAAACTGTGCATATTACTATACATTTCATAGTTTGTCTATGCAGTATTATTTTTGATACGTAGATACATACTTGATATAATATCGGCCTATTGTTTCGAGAGATTTCAAACATTGATTTTTTGTTAACTATTCTGTTCTGAAAGACGGATCAGGGGGGTACACGTATTCCGAATCTGCAAGGGTTTAAGTGGGGTTTTGGAGCTTGATATGCAAGATGGCGGCAAAACCATGACGAAATAGGATTCGAAAGACACTTTTATAAATGAAAACAAACTGTGTGACAAAATTAAACTCTTGACAAACGTTCCATAATATTATGACAAACTTTCCATTATATTAAACTATCACGTGTTAAATACTTTCTTTAAAAATATTTTTAAAGCGATTTATTTGTCTTTTATTTACTGTTTATTTCTATTTTTCTCACATTATAAGTACTTACAACCAACTGATAAAAATAGAAACTAAAACAACCTATTACAACCTCTTACCATTACAGTGGATAGTTATTTTTATATTTGCTAATTCATAATGGTTACATCAGAAGAACCAGTAATAAAATGAAAATATTGTTTACTGTTAACACTCGAATTAACGTCATGCTTCTATTGATAGGGCCAGCGATATGCCGAGATACAAAAAAATATCATCTCTGAGTTTAAACCGCTCTAGAAAACGGAAAACGGACAAGCCTTGTACCAGGCAATTCAAGAAATTTAGAGTTACCGTCACACCCCGAAAGAGTTTCAGTTTCACACCAAACAAAAGCGCGAAACGTCTTAAATACGATATTCAGAGGGGCACACATTTTCATCAGTTGATGATCTGCATAGTTCCAAATTGTTATCATAACCTATCGGACATTTTTCATTCCTTCTAACGATTAAGACCATATTCTTTCTACCGATCATTGATATCAGCACATACCAACAGAAGAGTTATAGAGGGCAATACACTTTTGATCAGACCAATTTGTTTTGTTCCTAGAGTCAAACTGACAAATGAGAGAATGCATGTATAAAACGTTTGTTGTGTATACAACACGTGATAGTTTAATATAATTGAAAGTTTGTCATAATATTATGGAACGTTTGTCACAAGTTTAATTTGTCATACTGTTTGTTTTCATTTATAAAAGTGTCTTTCAGTGCAGATGCCAAAAGGTGGTTAAACTATTTTCAGCACACATTTAGGTGGTTAAACCAAAATGAAATTGCCATGAAGGCTCTTGTACAGCAAAGGAATTGTCAGGAAATTAAAATACCACATTTACATAATGTTACAGCAGAAACCATTGCAAAAATATGTGTTTTTGAAACTTAAACGTCCTAAAAAGTATCAAAATCTCGCTTCCCACATTTGTAAACAACAGACTGGCCGAAGGTTTTCCTTCAATAACTTTTTTATTCCGTAACCTAAACGCATGAAATAAAAAGCCGAGTGAGGCATGGTAATTGTAGAGCCGAATGCGCGTCATGATATTTATGAAAGATATACTTTATACCACTTACCAGGCGAAAACAGGTTCCAAAAATCCTATTTCGTCATGGTTTCGCCGCCCTCTTGCATATCAAGCTCCAAAACCTCACTTAAAACCCTTGCAGATTCGGAATACGTGTACCCCCCTGCGGATGAGGCCTTACAAATAAACGTTATTTTGATAATCGTCAAACAAATTCCCAGAATTCGTTGTGTAACACGTTTGCAGATTTCATTGTAAATTATTAATGATTGATATATTCAAAAATAAGAACCGTCAACGGTATTTAAACAGTGGTATTTAAACGATTCATTTAAACAAAATGCCCACAATGAACATCTTATTTAAAAAAAATCGTCGCCGTAGTCTTTGAGTATCTTAGAATTATTTAAAGACAACATTTTCTTTGCATAATGGAGACATACAGATTTATGGATTCACTTATATCTCTTTTTCCGCTGTACCCTCAACCATGCTCGCATCATATC
The DNA here is from genome assembly GCF_026914265.1 of Mya arenaria. Classification (NCBI taxonomy): domain Eukaryota; kingdom Metazoa; phylum Mollusca; class Bivalvia; order Myida; family Myidae; genus Mya; species Mya arenaria. The sequence goes on from NC_069123.1 coordinate 53,219,066, forward strand.
GTGCAGCAGTCCAGGTCTAAAGGGGTTCTATGCTCACATAGGAGCGCAGTCTATTCGAGAGCTTAGTGTTTTAATGGACATTCCTTAGTTCTTTCATCTCAATAGCTTCCTCCGTTATTTCCGTATAGTTTTCGCAACTTCGAAAAGAGCTAGAATACAGAACAAACAAGACGGCTATATCAATATAATTCTCCTAAAAACCGTATTTAATTACCATTCCTAAATATTTAGATGATCAGGAATAGTGAAGGTCCGGTAAACACGCTTACCAAAGGAACAAGAACTATTTTAAAGTTAATCGGTTAAGTGCTATGGCACTGATCCAAAAATAACACAGGACATAATAGTAATTCAGCAGGTATTGAAACAGAAATTAAACAAAGCAATTGATTGTTCTATTATAAAAGAATTCTTGATATAAGAGTTTTACTTTTATAAAAACTGGGTAAAGGGTTACAAAAATACACACGCTAAACATGGCCTTGGCATCTTGGTTGACCCGAAACGTAAACAGTCCGTGACCTAATTTAAAACGTGCTGATCAACTGCATTTAAAAAATAGCAAATAAATGTGTTGTATCTGCGAAAGCAATCAACAAAGAAAGACAAATAACTAAATGGCACAAAGAAATATACAGAGCATACTTGTTGATTCCCGTAAGGAAAAGGCCATGAAAAGAAGAACTAAGCGCCAAGATCAGGCACAGAACTGCCGATGAACAAATTGTCGCCAGATTTATATTTGTTTCCACTTTTAAGCGAATAATTATTCAAGTTAGAAAAAATATCACTTATTTATACATGATAATTTTACATTAATGTTGTGTCCATATGTTATCTTTAAGTCACAGCAATGTGTGCGAGCATGTTCACGCTGGTGGTGATAGCCGGGGACCGGTTCTACGCTATCATGTTTCCGATGCACTCTCGGGTCACCAAGAGGAAAGTCAGTTATCTTCTCATCCTGGTGTGGATGGCCTCTATTGCTATAGCTACTCCACTCCTCTTCATGTACTATTATATTGAACGTCAGTGGGCAGATGTATTAGAGACATACTGTGATGAAAAATGGCCAATGAAAACGGAAGCTGATGGTAGCTGTGATGGAGGCTTGACCTCCAAGAAAGTGTACTGGATTGTAGTGTGTGGTGTGTTAAACTGGACTCCGATGTTGATTATGATGCTTTCGTATACATTTATTGTGATAAAACTGCGGAAACATAAGATAGGACCGAAGTTAGGAGCGTCATCCAAATCATCCGTTCAACAGCGATCAACGAGAAAGGTACCCTTAAATGGTTACATTGCGATATTATAAAAAAAAACAGTTTGATTCTCTCCATTATTATTTAAACTATTGTGTTTAAACATTGCGACATGATAGCCAATGAGAACGCAACACACAAAACATATGTCATATACCCTGGAATGTCATGAATTTCAAATACTTGTCTTAATGAGCAGTTTAGTATTTCGCAAACGAGCGTTCATCTCGCAAACACCCAGAAAAGACAGAAAACACGCTGGTCATAAGCGCTTGTTTATAAATGGAAATTATTACAGCTCATGATTTCGTGTCACCTGGCCCAAATTTCTCGAAATTTCTTAAACTTAACAGGCATCAGTAGCTTATTTCAATTAGCCAAAAATTGATTTTGATAACTAAAACTTGTTATTTATATTATCATATTAAAAGTCTAAGTAATATGTAAACTATCACACAAACACGCCCTGTTTGTTTCAATTATTCAATACCTAAACGTTTGGTGTTACGCTTCCATCAGGAGATCAATATGCAATAACCTTTTTATATAAGGTCTTTTTATGGTAGTTAATATTATGCAAATTATAGAAAAAGAAATGAAGAGAGCTTAGCTTACAAGTTTAGCGGGAAAGAGTTATACGGAACTTAAGATGTATCGAGAAATTGGGCCCAGAAGTTTAGCGTAGGCGCTACTAGTTTGTGTGTCCAATATTATCTACCTATTTTTTGCCGTAAAATAACAGTTTAAACGCCAGTTTATATTCGTATTCATAACATACTTCATTTTGTAACATCCTTGTATCAGTTCGTTGATGTTTTTCAGGTTGTTATCATGCTGTTCTCCGTACTGCTGGTGTTCATTGTGTGTGCTGTGCCTTTCCAGACGATCAAAATATACTTTCTTTTCACACAAGGTCAGCAAGGTTACAAGGTATGCTATGTCCGCTACAGTTGTCTATGTTATGGCTCTATTTTCAACTAACTAGATCTTCTAACAGCTGGTATTGAAAACAAATTATTTTAGAAAATCGAATTTTGCGTCGCTTTCTTGTTTAGACATTGGTTTTTAGCCGACCATTCCAGAGCGGTAATTCTATTACGTATTTATAACAAACACACTACAACAGTGTATGTGTGTGTATACCACATGTTTAATTGCGTCAAAATGCTACATAGGAAGGCAACATTTTGCTTCGAATGAAGACTTTAAACAATGATCAATTCACTATTTCTTCACCATTTGTAATGTATCTTAGCGCAGTCTAAGCTGCTGACGGAGCCCCGCCTTCGGTCATTTACCAGAGTTTGATTGAGAGTTTAGTTTCTCATAACACTTCGACAAACTTTTTCACAATACGGCCGTCTGACGGAGCACTGTCAAAACATTGTTTTGGATGCAGGTTGTCGAAGTGTTTGATGAAACTAATCACCTTATCAATCTCCGGTAATAAAAAGAAGGCGGGGCACTTTAAGCGGCATAGACTGCCCTTTGTTTTATTTAAAATGATGTAGTAAAAGAAAAGTTATCTTTTCATTTTAAGCAAAATGTTGCCTTCCGACGTAGCATATGTGACGTAATTTATTACGCGGTATACACACACTGTACAAGATAAACTACAAAGACAAGCCCTTGTTCTTATTGTACGAAACATAAGTCTCTTAAAACAGGTTTAAGCCAAGCTCACTTTTTTGTTCTGAGATCTGAGACTTTCAAAGGAAATTATCGTTATGAAAATCTCGACCGACTATTTTTTCTCGTTATACAATTTAGTAATTCGGCCAAATGTAATAAGATACTTAAGGTTTTCACGCTTAAGATATTTTGAGAAATTGAAACAGTTAAATACATGCATACTTTTAATCATTGATTAACATTGATGTAGACCGTGTGTGAAACCTCATGTACTTCCGGTTATTTGACATAACCATTTAACCCTTATGACATTAAAGATGATATCTGCCATTGCTTTGCTTCTGGTCACGTAGCTTCCTTTGTATAATTTAACCAAAACCTTCAATGTAAAGAAAAATTGTGACCAGATGGCATACCTAATGCTAGTTGGTATAGTGCATTTAAAGTTGCACTCACACAGATTGAGACAAAGTTTTAAAAAATTCCATGGACACAAGTGATATAAGACTGCTGACAAAAAATAGATCGCAGATTTTTATATTTAAGTTCAAATATTAATGTTCTATTGATTTTTCTTAAACCATTATTAACGGTTAAGCCATTAAACATTAATTTTTGAACGGAAATATGCAAATCTGCAATCTGATCTTTTGTCAGCAATCTTTTATCATTGGTTTGCCGATATTTACGCAAAAAATTGCTATTTCCAAGACAAAAAAGTTGTAAAAACGGTTAATCTGTGAGAGTGCAGCTTTAAAGTGATTACATTTCATTACTTGTGGTTCTTATATACATTACTATATTCTTGTTTGAAACAATTGAATTGTTTTTTCCAGCTCCCTGACTGGTTCAATACGCTAGATTTCGGTGCTGTCCTACTCATGTATAGTAACGCTGCTATCAATCCTATCATTTACGCCGGCTTCAACGAGAGTTTCCGAAATGGCTTCAAAGATCTCGTCAACTGTATCATGAATAGACGAACGCCCACCGCCTCCGAGACGTTTGAGACCGAATATAAACAGAGATCAACGGTGAGGACGAAGAACGTTCCCTTGGCAACGCTGACTAGAGTACCGTTTACTGTACAGGAGGGGATAGAGCTGAATGGACAAACACCAGGGAAGGATTGTACCGCGATTGAACCAACGGCTGGAACCAGTCAAATGCCCTTTTCGTCAAGGCTTTAATGCGTTATAATACATAAGTTTAATGCTTTTTTATTGTTAACCGATTTTCTCAAATCGCACAGTTATATTCAAAAGTTTTTATTGAAAATAAACATTCCGAGAATAAAAACAGCTGCAGTGCAAAGGCATATCAACAAGAAAAGCGAGGACTTCTTGATAAGCGCACAAAGTCAGAATATAATAGTGGCATTGGAATAAAGCCATACACACATGACCAAATAATATTTTACAAGTAAGTTCAAAATCTACTCGATAAAATGAGATATGGAATACAATATGTTAGACATGTATACAAAAAGTACCTTAAATACGTAAAGTACTGTATGGATTGTATTCTTTCAAGTTCGATACAATGTGATTGTACAATTAAAACAAAGTTTGAAGTTACAGTGATATCAACGTTGTATACAGAGTTGCATCCGGATAGAATCACATTATATGAAAAGCTCATGAAAATGGGAAAGCGAGATTACAAACGCTGACCTCTACCGCAAAACTATTCATATAGTTAATGTTTGTTCTTCGTTCACAATTCATGTACATCCATTAAAGTGCTGTTTTTGACTGTGCTGTCATTGTTCAATATTTATAAAGTCAATGAGAACATGGTCCGACATATAAGTCGTCAATAGCGATGTCAGACAGAGGCCCCGGTCCTCGGGTCGCTTTAATTTCCACCTCCACTACAGGCTGAAAAAAATTAAAAAATTAAAGCATCAATAATTATTATAATATAATATAATTAAAACAGCAACACAATACTGGGCCTACTGCTAGGAATACTATATTGCACTTTGCTGACTGCAAGGAATACTACATTGTACTGTGCTCGTAGTCATAGTCGTATCGAGTATGGACATAAATGTTTGGTAATATAAACGATAAATGAAGTATTTTCAGCGAAATATGCACGAACTAATAAAATACGGACGCCAATAAGCATTTAGTAATGGCTTAAAATTGTTAGTATGTTCTTAGTAAAATTAATGGTTTGATGTGACACTGTCGCATAACCATTTATTTTGTGCTAGTACATACTTACTTTCTTTGAGTTTTTCAGTGGTCTACGTGATATTTTGTTAATACCCACTAGATCACTAAACCATATTAAATGATATTCAACAGAAAACTGCATTTTGAACATAAGAAGCGAAACGCTGACATTCTTCTGTAAACTATAAACCGTTCAATTGAACCCATAGCCGACTAAAGTAAACATTCTTACCCAGCAGAAAAACATGCAGTTGATTGTGTGGACGTACTCTCGGCGCCTCCACCTGTTGTCCACCTCTGGGCTGATCTCGAACTTGCTTACTCCGTTTACTAGCACAGTCAACTTGCCCATATCCTTGCCGAACATGCTATAGTAAAACCTAAGGGAAAAACACATTCAAGGTATGAAATCTTAAGATTCAGTGCAAAATTGTTTGTGAACTCACTTAAACAATACTGCTAGTGTTTTAGCAATACATTAATTAAATTTATGCCTTTTAACTGAACCTAACGAAACATAGTTGCAAAATTGTTCGATCTGTTATGTACAAATGGCAAACTTCCTAACGCAACAACTTTTAACGTAATCATCTCAAGATTACTCGAGAGGTTGCGTGAGCACGGGTAGGTGGGATGTTTTTGTGCACGATGTAAACTTGTCAGCATTTACAACACAATCGTATTCAACTCGTCCTGGAAATATGTCAATAAGCCCGCCAAAGGATCGCTTACTAAAATATTTCCGGAACTCTTTGAATAAAATTGTATTTTATATGACGACTCTTGACATATCCAATATATCTCAAATACTCGAGAGGTTGCGGAACACTACGTGCATGGAAACGGGTATCTGTGGACATTTTTGTGGACGATGTCAACGAGGTATGTGCACCTTGTACAAGTTTAGAACTGCATGTGCGGTAGCACGAGGAACGCGATGTATGGGATGTCAGAGAGAATACAAGTACAAAAACAAAACAGAAAAAATACCTGTACGTGTAGCTACGCGTACACGTACAAGAAGTGTTGAAGAACCGCTCTACTGTCTATAGTCACGTGATCAAGTATTCCAATACAACAGTTTTTAAGCTACCATTATAATAACAGACAAAAATGCAATATCTGGTCATCGTCGATTGCCTTATGCATGCATTATGCAAATTAAGAAATGTAATTTGTTTGCACGTGACATAATATTCAATACAGTACATATTTTGAGATGTATTCGAGCTTATTACAGACTGTTACAACGGTGGTGGTGTTAGAATTTTATACTCCGGGTCCCGGCGTGAGCACATTGAAGGGTCCCAGAATGACAGATCAACCACCGCACACCTATCCTGTGCAGACTATCAGGCGGTTAGCCAGTACTTGGTGCCTTCACCTCAGCAAGGAACTGACAACTTCTGTACATGCCAGGGACAGTGGTACAGTGCGAATAGTCGTAAAAACGATTTCATAACTAATCACAAAAGAAGTAATCTGGTCCGCCCGGGAATGGAACCCGGGTTGTCCGATTCACAGTCCAACGCTATACCGATTGAGCTAACCGGGCGGACTGTTACAACATGCGAAACATATGCATTTAAGAAAACTCCTTTTCACGTTTCCCTATTTATTCCACTTGCCTCAGTTTTGTCTTATTTTACTTCTTTGTCTCAGAAAGAAGTTATTTTTTGCATCAATGTTTTCAATTGAGTCAAAATTAATAAGATTAATCGCAATATAATAGATCTCAAGTGTTTGAGAAACTGCCGAAAAACTTATTTAGTAACGCTAGCCATAAAACATCAATTTTCGAACGTAAACATGAAAAATATGCGATCTGATCTTTCGTCAGCTGTTTTATCACTGCTTTACAGACATTTACGCAAACACTGACCATGACAAAAATGTCAAAACGGACAATTTGTGAGAGTGCGACTTTGATAGGCGCAAATTATTTTGTGATTTCAGTCCCGAGTTGTGTTCCCTGCTCACACTACATGTTTAAACGTTTCAACGTGCTTCCATTACCATTGTGTGTGGGGTTTTTTATTTCGAAATATTACTCTTTATAATATCTGTTACAATAGGCAAAAACTAAGCTGTTGCATTAGAAATTGATATTTACTAGAACGTACTCAATTAGTTTTAGACTACGTAAAAAACAACAGGAGGTTGATCCTTACCGCCTGTCATACCTACATTATACAGACTGATGGGTTGAACGGATTAAGGAGCAGAATTCCAGTAATGTGTATACTGGTACTCTCCGATTCCTTCATTTTGCTGGCATCCATCAACAAGTAGGAAGCTGGAATGTACATCAAAAAGGTTTGAGCAAAATCATGAGTATCAAATTATCAATACAAAACATGGCCCAAAAATACTAAAAATAATATAGGTCCCGGCTTGATTGAAAGTGTTCATTGTTGGCAAAGTAATATCGTCGGCGCCCCTAACATGAATTCTAAGTTATAAACGCGAATAAAATGGATTAATATTTCACGGCTACTAAAAGCCAGCTCCTCCACTTAACTGTGGTGCAAATAAAATGAGCTGTCGACACTTCCGTGGTGCAGCTGTGCCTTGTGTTAACCTCTACACACATGAATATGATTTCAGTTTACTTGATAATTTTATTAAAAGGGCATATTTCGAAAATCGGAGAATGTGGTACCATGTAAGAACACTTTAACTGCAGATTGGCTACGATTTTATTTCAATATTGTGCGAACTGTAATGCCAGGAGCTTTTATCCCGATTCTGACATGTGCATTTTTTGAGATCTGCTAACATTCCAAGTTCACTTCGTTTCTTACACACACCGTAAGAATATTCTGGCACATTCAAATTACAGTTATATTAAGTACCTACGACGGTACACAATATAATTAATGAGCACTTCTTTAAAAGGAAATATGCAAAAATAGTCAAAGTGGACCAGGCGCTGTTGCCCTAGAGATTGTGCTGTCGATTGATGTAAGTAAAAGCCATGCACCGATAAATGTCCGTAGCATGTGTGGCATGCCACCAAATTCACCAACTAAAACATGTTCCTTATATTCTATAACTTAAAAGCATACAATCGTCTTTGAAGGTATGTCAGAATTTCTTGAATAACTTTACCCCAAACGCAGATAAATCCTTATAACTGTTTGTACATTACAGATGAGGATTTTCAAAGGTAGATAAAAGAGCCTGTTTGGATCAGGCAGAGAACAGGTATTGAATATATTTGTTTGTTTTGGTTGTCAGATAAAACACCAGTACGGATTCGTTTTGCCTTTATATCATTTGTACCTGAATAAAATGCTATGGCGTACGTTGCTGGAACCGTTGCGACTGTGTTGCAACATGGCAAAAAAGATTGCGGTATGTCTGACCTGTTTTATTCTCGTACGTATTATCCGTGTCCGGACCAGTACCAGGTGTCATCGTTGCCCCAGCATGGGATTTCCACCCCGCCCCGGGTACAGTGCTACTTGTGGTGATTTTGAACTGTGACAAACAGCTGATCTCCATATCACAGTATACACTTATCTTGTAATACGAAAAGTGTTTATAATCTGAAGAAAAAAAGTTTCTAGTATTGGTCAATGAAGAGTTTCGGGGTTTTCTCCTACAAAAAGACAATGCTATTTTAAAGGTAATATATATAAATATTTAGCCTTGGAAACACTTGTTTCAGTGAACTCGAATTTAACTGAACGTTCTAATTTGATGCGTGTGTGGGAAAAAGACCCTAGACATTTTGAGAAATATTGCATCGTGAAAATGCCGAAATTGGGAAATTTTACAGTTGAAAGAAAAAGCTGTCTCGTCTTCTGCGAAAGTAGGAAATGATTTAATATTAGTTTATTTTCCCTTTAAAAGACCAAAAATGGTTGAAATATCAATAATTGGGGTGTAAATATACGAGTAAATTGCAATAAATCATGACAGATAATATTTCACACTGATCTGAATGTGATGAAAGTCAATGATGTCTGATTTCAATTATCAAAAAAAACTTTACATCACATAATTTATTAGGATGTTGAAAATAAACTTGTACAGGTAAAAAAACTGTCTAAAAAAATAGGATTTTTTTCTGAAGATTGGGAAAAATATCTTATATTTTGCTTTGGGAATGGGTCCAATAGTCGGACCTGTGGGTACTATAGAAAAAACTCTGACAGGGTTTGTGTTTGAATAGTTGACTACTGGGCGTGTTTGTCACTGTCGTTTTAAAGCTAGACCAAATGTTATGTTCAAAACTAATTGCGTTCTAAGCATTTACTCCTTATTCTGTAAGTTCAATGTCAAGGGGTAAGTTTCACAAATGCTCATCTTCAGCCAGGCTAAATAAAAGAAAATAAGAAAACATAATGAGCTTGAAATCTATGTAATGATGAAATATTGCCCTTATAGAAGGCAAACACATACATCTTGTTTTATATTGCACCAACCAATGTTTCTTATACGACAAGTCCGAAATCGAAAAAGCTGTGTGAAGTTGGCTAAACATACGACATTGGACATTGGACATTCAAGATCGAATGTTGTGCTGGCATGACATTGGACATTCAAAATTGAAAGTCGTGCTGGCACGACATTGGACATTGGACATTCAAAAATGAATGTCGTGCCAGCACGACATTGGACATTGGGATTTCAAACATGAATGTCGTGCTGGCACGACATTAGACATTGGAAATTCAAAATCGAATGTTGTGCTGGCACGACATTGGACATTGGACATTCAAAATCGAATGTTGTGCTGGCACGACATTGGACATTGGACATTCAAAAGTGAAAGTCGTGCTAGCACGACATTGGACATTGGACATTCAAAAATGAATGTCGTACAAGCACGACATTGGACATTGGACATTTGAATTTCAAAAATGAATGTCGTGCTAGCACGACATTGGACATTGGACATTCAAAATCGAATGTTTTGCTGGCACGACATTGGACATTGGACATTCAAAAGTGAAAGTCGTGCTAGCACGACATTGGACATTGGACATTTACAATCGAATGTTGTGCTGGCACGACATTGGACATTGGACATTCAAAATCGAATGTTATGCTGGCACGACATTGGACATTGGACATTCAAAAGTGAAAGTCGTGCACGCACGACATTGGACATTGGACATTCAAAAGTGAAAGTCGTGCTAGCACGACATTGAACATTCAAAAATGAATGTCGTACCAGCACGACATTGGACATTGTACATTGGACATTCAAAGATGAATGTCGTGCCAGCACGACATTGGACATTGGACATTGGAATTTCAAAAATGAATATCGTGCTAGCACGACATTGGATATTGGACATTCAAAATCGAATGTTGTACTGGCAGGACATTGGACATTGGACATTCAAAAGTGAAAGTCGTGCTAGCACGACATTGGGCATTGGACATTCAAAAGTGAAAGTCGTGCTAGCACGACATTGGACATTCAAAAATGAATGTCGTACCAGCACGACATTAAACATTGGACATTTGAATTTCAAAAATGAATGTCGTGCTAGCACGACATTGGACATTGGACATTCAAAATCGAATGTTTTGCTGGCACGACATTGGACATTGGACATTCAAAAGTGAAAGTCGTGCTGGCACGACATTGGACATTGGACATTTACAATCAAATGTTGTGCTGGCACGACATTGGACATTGGACATTCAAAATCGAATGTTTTGCTGGCACGACATTGGACATTGGACATTCAAAAGTGAAAGTCGTGCTAGCACGACATTGGACATTCAAAAGTGAAAGTCGTGCTAGCACGACATTGGACATTCAAAAATGAATGTCGTGCCAGCACGACATTTGACATTGGACATTGGACATTCAAAAATGAATGTCGTGCCAGCACGACATTGGATATTGGACATTGGAATTCAAAAATGAATGTCGTGCTAGCACGACATTGGACATCGGACATTCAAAATCGAATGTTGTACTGGCACGACATTGGACATTGGACATTCAAAAGTGAAAGTCATGCTAGCACGACATTGGGCATTGGATATTCAAAAATGAATGCCGTGCACGCACGACATTGGACATTGGACATTGGAATTTCAAAAATGAATGTCGTGCTAGCACGACATTGGACATTGGACATTCAAAATCGAATGTTGTGCTGGCACGACATTGGACATTAGACATTCAAAAGTGAAAGTCGTGCTAGCACGACATTGGACATTGGACATTCAAAAATCGAATGTTGTGCTGGCACGACATTGGACATTCAAAATTGAAAGTCGTGCTGGCACGACATTGGACATTGGAGATTCAAAAATGAATGTCGTGCTACCACAACATTGGACATTGGACATTTGGATTTCAACAATGAATGTCGTGCTAGCACGACATTGGACATTGGACATTCAAAATCGAATGTTTTACTGGCACGACATTGGACATTGGACATTCAAAAGTGAAAGTCGTGCTGGCACGACATTGGAAATTGGACATTTACAATCAAATGTTGTGCTGGCACGACATTGGACATTGGACATTCAAAATCAAATGTTTTGCTGGCACGACATTGGACATTGGACATTCAAAAGTGAAAGTCGTGCTAGCACGACATTGGACATTGGACATTCAAAAATGAATGTCGTGCCAGCACGACATTGGACATTGGACATTCAAAAATGAATGTCGTGCCAGCACGACATTGGACATTGGACATTGGAATTCAAAAATGAATGTCTTGCTAGCACGACATTGGACATCGGACATTCAAAATCGAATGTTGTACTGGCACGACATTGGACATTGGACATTCAAAAGTGAACGTCATGCTAGCACGACATTGGGCATTGCATATTCAAAAATGAATGCCGTGCACGCACGACATTGGACATTGGACATTGGAATTTCAAAAATGAATGTCGTGCTAGCACGACATTGGACATTCAAAATCGAATGTTGTGCTGGCACGACATTGGACATTAAACATTCAAAAGTGAAAGTCGTGCTAGCACGACATTGGACATTGGACATTCAAAATCGAATGTTGTGCTGGCACGACATTGGACATTAAACATTCAAAAGTGAAAGTCGTGCTAGCACGACATTGGACATTGGACATTCAAAAATCGAATGTTGTGCTAGCACGACATTGGACATTCAAAATTGAAAGTCGTGCTACCACGACATTGGACATTGGAGATTCAAAAATGAATGTCGTGCTACCACGACATTGGACATTGGACATTTGGATTTCAACAATGAATGTCGTGCTAGCACGACATTGGACATTGGACATTCAAAATCGAATGTTGTGCTGGCACGACATTGGACATTGGATATTCAAAAGTGAAAGTCGTGCTGGCACGACATTGGACATTGGACATTCAAAAATGAATGTCGTGCCAGCACGACATTAGACATTGGACATTGGGATTTCAAAAATGATTCAAAATCGAATGTTGTGCTGGCACGGCATTGGACATTTAAAATCGAATGTTGTGCTGGCACGACATTGGACATCGGACATTCAAAATCGAATGTTGTACTGGCACGACATTGGACATTGGACATTCAAAAGTGAAAGTCATGCTAGCACGACATTGGGCATTGGATATTCAAAAATGAATGCCGTGCACGCACGACATTGGACATTGGAATTTCAAAAATGAATGTCGTGCTAGCACGACATTGGACATTGGACATTCAAAATCGAATGTTGTGCTGGCACGACATTGGACATTAGACATTCAAAAGTGAAAGTCGTGCTAGCACGACATTGGACATTGGACATTCAAAAATCGAATGTTGTGCTAGCACGACATTGGACATTCAAAATTGAAAGTCGTGCTGGCACGACATTGGACATTGGAGATTCAAAAATGAATGTCGTGCTACCACAACATTGGACATTGGACATTTGGATTTCAACAATGAATGTCGTGCTAGCACGACATTGGACATTGGACATTCAAAATCGAATGTTTTGCTGGCACGACATTGGACATTGGACATTCAAAAGTGAAAGTCGTGCTGGCACGACATTGGAAATTGGACATTTACAATCAAATGTTGTGCTGGCACGACATTGGACATTGGACATTCAAAATCAAATGTTTTGCTGGCACGACATTGGACATTGGACATTCAAAAGTGAAAGTCGTGCTAGCACGACATTGGACATTGGACATTCAAAAAAGAATGTCGTGCCAGCACGACATTGGACATTGGACATTCAAAAATGAATGTCGTGCCAGCACGACATTGGACATTGGAATTCAAAAATGAATGTCTTGCTAGCACGACATTGGACATCGGACATTCAAAATCGAATGTTGTACTGGCACGACATTGGACATTGGACATTCAAAAGTGAACGTCATGCTAGCACGACATTGGGCATTGCATATTCAAAAATGAATGCCGTGCACGCACGACATTGGACATTGGACATTGGAATTTCAAAAATGAATGTCGTGCTAGCACGACATTGGACATTCAAAATCGAATGTTGTGCTGGCACGACATTGGACATTAAACATTCAAAAGTGAAAGTCGTGCTAGCACGACATTGGACATTGGACATTCAAAATCGAATGTTGTGCTGGCACGACATTGGACATTAAACATTCAAAAGTGAAAGTCGTGCTAGCACGACATTGGACATTGGACATTCAAAAATCGAATGTTGTGCTAGCACGACATTGGACATTCAAAATTGAAAGTCGTGCTGGCACGACATTGGACATTGGAGATTCAAAAATGAATGTCGTGCTACCACGACATTGGACATTGGACATTTGGATTTCAACAATGAATGTCGTGCTAGCACGACATTGGACATTGGACATTCAAAATCGAATGTTGTGCTGGCACGACATTGGACATTGGATATTCAAAAGTGAAAGTCGTGCTGGCACGACATTGGACATTGGACATTCAAAAATGAATGTCGTGCCAGCACGACATTAGACATTGGACATTGGGATTTCAAAAATGATTCAAAATCGAATGTTGTGCTGGCACGGCATTGGACATTTAAAATCGAATGTTGTGCTGGCACGACATTGGACATTGGACATTCAAAATTGAAAGTCGTGCTGGCACGACATTGGACATTCGACAGTCATAAATTGAAAGTCGTGTCAGCACGACATTGGACATTCAAAAATGAAAGTAGTGCTGGCACATTCAAATTAATGTATGACATGTTTTATGAATTAATGTTTTCTACCGACTTTAAATTAATTCGGATGGCATGCAATTTTCGGAATTAATTTTTTTGAGATATTGTCTTAAAATTATTTGAAAAGGGTTAGAGATCACAAAAGCAATGACTCATTATAAATTTATAAACACCAAGAGAGCATTGTCATTACGATTCCATCGCAATATTTGAACCTTAAGCATGATTCAGATAGACATGATGTCACATATGCACAGAAAGATTCAAATGCATATACTTATGAATGGTCGTGGATTATATGTAGACAAACAGTGATAATGCTTTCGAAATGACATACTTTTAATAAGCTTAATGTTTACACACCACTGCTACACATCCAGTACTATTTATAAATGAAGTGATATTCACAGTATATGATGACATATGGAAAATAAACACATGCAGTGATGATTCCAAAAAATATAAATGTAATCGTTCATACATCTACTTTATCTGGTTTTACGTATTATAACACAAAATATTGTCAATGAGCCGATTAAGTAACCTATTACTGCCTGTCGACTTATTTTTTATTGACTCAATTAGTCACAGTATTCGAATTTGAATGTCCCATGTCCAATGTCGTGCCAGCAAAAAATTCGATTTTGAATGTCCAATGTCCAATGTCGTGCCAGCACAACATTCACTTTTGAATGTCCAATGTCGTGCCAGCACAACATTCGATTTTGAATGTCCAATGTCCAATGTCGTGCTAGCACAACATTCACTTTTGAATGTCCAATGTCGTGCCAGCACAACATTCGATTTTGAATGTCCAATGTCCAATGTCGTGCTAGCACGACATTCATTTTTGAAATTCCAATGTCCAATGTCGTGCTGGCACGACATTCATTTTTGAATGTCCAATGTCCAATGTCGTGCTAGCACGACTTTCACTTTTTAATGTCCGATGTCCAATGTCGTGCCAGCACAACATTCGATTTTGAATGTCCAATGTCCAATGTCGTGCTAGCACGACTTTCACTTTTGAATGTCCAATGTCCAATATCGTGCTAGCACGACATTCATTTTTGAAATACCAATGTCCAATGTCGTGCCAGCACAACATTCGGTTTTGAATGTCCAATGTCCAATGTCGTGCTTTTGAAATTCCAATGTCCAATGTCGTGCTAGCACGACATTCATTTTTGAATGTCCAATGTCCATTGTCGTGCCAGCACAACATTCGATGTTGAATGTCCAATGTCCAATGTCGTGCTAGCACGACTTTCAATTTTGAATGTCGAAGGTCCAATGTCGTGCCAGCACAACATTCGATTTTGAATGTCCAATGTCGTGCCAGCACAACATTCGATCTTAAATGTCCAATGTCCATTATCGTATGTTTAGCTAACTTCACACAGCTAAGAGAATATATACCTTACATAAATTTGTCCCTTCTTTGCATATATAAAGTCGATCGGTCCGTATATCACTGTTTTATTGGTATACTTATGATCGGAAGTAGAGCAGCAACAAAGGGCAAGCCCGTAGTGGATATCCTATTACCCATCATTTCAATCAAGGAAAACATAGCCTTTTCAATATTTATTTCATTTTCATTGTCTTTATCTTATGTTTGGAAAATAATGGGCAAGGCTCGGACGAAGAGTAGATAAAACAGAGCTGCCACAGACTGACCTTTTTCTTACGATAGTCAGAAAAAAGAGGCCTGAATAACCATGTGCTTTGTAGGGGGCGCGCACTGCGGCCAATCAGAACAGTGTACTAAGTTACGTCATGTAATTGCTGGTGATATGGTTGTAGAGCACTATTAATTAGATGTATTACCAAGATACCAATGACGAAAGCTATCTTTAAAGAGATAACTTGAATTATTATAAAAACACAGTATTATGACGTCATATTTTTGACCGGTCCGGACCTCGCCAAAAATGTAATATGGACCGGTGACGTCATACAACTGGTAAGTGCGGCTTGCTATTTTCACAACGGCGAAAAATTGTCGCAAGTAAACATTATTAGCTTTGTTCAATAAAACACATCGAAAACGCTTTAAAAATAGGGAATGGTAATACAAAATGTTCGGTATAATATAAGAAATATTTACACACCACTTCGGGCCATATACACTTTCGTTGGCTGACTGGCCGGTCCTTATAATGTCATATGACCCTCAGTGATGTGTAATATTTTAAACTATATATCCTTTAGTATTCATACTTAGATCTCCAAAATATCCATACTTATCATCTAGATCACTCTGTGTTACAATAATTCTACTAACAGACAGCACAAAATGGTTCGGGCCCAGTCCATCTTCCAACGCCTGTCGTTCCGTCGATTCGGCATATTCTTTTCTTAGGACCAACCAAAAAGTAACTGTCGGATTTACAGCCATAGCTCAAAGAGCTACACACCGTGAACTGCGGAGTGTGCGGGTCCGTCTGTATGTTTACATCGACTATGTATGCTGGTTTTTGGCATACTAAAATGGATAAAAATGTAATGAAGTTTTTGTCTTTATAAGATAGCAATGTGCAAATTGAAGTATACATGTTGAATATATATTTATTATTCATATGTGGTTAAGAAGATGGTGTACTTTGTACAAGTCTTAATAAAATATCTGTTCTGTTCTGTTCTGTTCATGTTTAGTGATAATCATTATACAATTATAATCTTAGCGGTTTCCTTGCTGCTCAGTGTACTAAATTAATCTTCGCATTATGTTTAATCTAACACAGCCATATCGTGTTTCCCACGTAATTTTAATGAATTGAAACTAATTATTTGTTATGTTTCACCTTGAGGGCACTGGTAAAGCCACTTTATCTTTGCAACATCAAGAATACTGAGATGATCCCTTTGGCCAAGTTCAGTCTTCTTCACCAAGTGACTGAAATATTCCGTCGGCGTAATGGTGTCTAGCGTCGATAGCTGAGAGAACGCATTGTGTTTATAGTGCAAAAGGGAGTGGAAGTCATACGACACGCATGT
Organism: Mya arenaria; assembly: GCF_026914265.1. Taxonomy (NCBI): domain Eukaryota; kingdom Metazoa; phylum Mollusca; class Bivalvia; order Myida; family Myidae; genus Mya; species Mya arenaria. Next base: position 53,236,295 of record NC_069123.1, read on the forward strand.
CTCAAGATCTTCATGGACAGACCTCTTTTGAAAATTGCTTTTCTCTCCTGGAATCGAAAGAGTAAATCTTTACTGCTGGTTAAGCGCTGGTCATTTATCGTGTATAAATACGCGTATGTGTCGTTTCAAAAAAGAAACAAGAAAAACACTTAACAGGTATTACGCTCATACGTAAAAGTATATTTAATTCACATTTATCTAACTTTAGAAAATAAAAGCTGACACAAGTATAGTGAAATAAGTATTTGTCTTAAAAAATAAATAACGTTTACTATTAAAAATACCATATATGATGTTTCCGTAGTGGATATTCACATACTCGTCCCTGTCTTGTCGACTGTGTTCGTGCCAGAATCCTAGGGCGTGCAGCAACTCATGCATGACGATCCCTGCTGTCCCACAACCATCCCCTATATTCACTGCCAATGCACCGTGCTTCATACCAACATCACTGAAACAACTGTTTGTGGAATTCGATTGATATGGTTTTGTTTTAGTTTCTTTAAAGTTTATGGTTGCCGATGGTTTAAAAACGTGTTTGACCACATTGTTAAGATTCCTCAAAATCAGATCTGATCACTGATCGACTGGAGGTATAAAAAGGGACTATATTACATGGTTATACGCATCAGGCTGTTTTTCATATACATGTACTCTGTCATGATCCTTTGCAAAAACAAAATTGTATTGTAATCAGAACGTCGCATGTGCTACGTTTGTATTGTACTGATAAAGGCTCATGTGCTACGTTTTCTAATGTAATAATAAAGCCCCAGATGCTGTGTTTGTATTAAAATATTGAAGCCACATGTGCTCTGTTTATACGGAAATAATAAACCCCAATGTGCTATGTTTGTATTGTAATAATAACGCTGCATGTGCTACGCTTGTATTGTAATAATAAACCCCAATGTGCTACGCTTGCATTGTAATAATAAAGCCACTTGTGTTACGCTAGGTTTGTAATAATAAACCCCCTTGTGTTACGCTTGTATTGTAATAATAAACCCCAATGTGCTACGCTTGTATTGTAATAATAAAGCCCCTTGTGTTACGCTAGTATTGTAATAATAAACCCCAATGTGCTACGCTTGTATTGTAATAATAAACCCCAATGTGCTACGCTTGCATTGTAATAATAAAGCCACTTGTGTTACGCTAGTATTGTAATAATAAACCTCCTTGTGTTACGCTAGTATTGTAATATAAACCCCAATGTGCTACGCTTGTATTGTAATAATAAAGCCCCTTGTGTTACGCTAGTATTGTAATAATAAACCCCAATGTGCTACGCTTGTATTGTAATAATAAACCCCAATGTGCTACGCTTGCATTGTAATAATGAAGCCACTTGTGTTACGCTAGGTTTGTAATAATAAACCCCCTTGTGTTACGCTAGTATTGTAATAATAAACCCCAATGTGCTACACTTGTATTGTAATAATAAACCCCAATGTGCTACGCTAGTATTGTAATAATAAACCCCAATGTGCTACGCTTGTATTGTAATAATAAACCCCAATGTGCTACGCTTGTATTGTAATAATAAAGCCCCTTGTGTTACGCTAGTATTGTAATAATAAACCCCAATGTGCTACGCTTGTATTGTAATAATAAAGCCCCTTGTGTTTCGCTAGGTTTGTAATAATAAACCCCAATGTGCTACGCTTGTATTGTAATAATAAAGCCCCTTGTGTTACGCTAGGTTTGTAATAATAAACCCCAATGTGCTACGCTTGTATTGTAATAATAAAGCCCCTTGTGTTACGCTAGTATTGTAATAATAAACCCCAATGTGCTACGCTTGTATTGTTATAATAAAGCCCCTTGTGTTACGTTAGTATTGTGATAATAACCCCAATGTGCTACGCTTGTATTGTAATAATAAAGCCCCTTGTTTTACGCTAGTTTGTAATAATAAACCCCAATGTGCTCCGCTAGTATTGTGTTTTGTAATAATAAAGCCCCTTGTGTTACGCTAGTATTGTAATAATAAACCCCAATGTGCTACGCTTGTATTGTAATAATAAAGCCCCTTGTGCTACGCTAGTAGTGTAACAATAAAGACCCTTGTGCTACGTTTATATTGCAATCAAATGTGAACAATTTCTGACTACATATTAAAGCTGCACTCTCACAGATTTACCATTTTGAAAACTCATTTTTTCTTGGTATAAGCCAAATTTACGCCAATAACTAATAACTAGTGATATTAGACTGCTGACAAAAGATCAGATCTCAGATTTTCTTATATACGTCCAAATTTTAAGGTTTTGTGGCTAAAAGCTTACGCTTTAAGAAAAAATGAGGTTTTCGGCATAAAACTTCAATTTTTGAACACAAATATGAAAATTTCTATCTGATATTTTAGTCAGCAGTCTTATATCACTGTTGCATATGCATTTACGCAAAAAATAGCTGATTCCAAGACAAAAAATAAAAATGGCAAAACGGTTATCTGTGACAGTGCAGATTTAAAGCAGCAATTTATAAAACTAATGAATTAAATTTTCTATTAGTATGCAGATAACAAAGACTCTAGAGGGGGGAAACGCCTGTAACAGGATTCGAACTCGGTACATCTGTGTCTGTGGGGTTGATGCCAGTTGGCACCAAAACCACCTATAACTAAATGTCGCTTGGTACCTTCTAGCTTTAATCCAATCGTATATTCAAAGGAGTTTTATGAACAGATGTCCTAAGCTATGGCGGACTTTGTCCACAGGTGAATATGTTTTGGTCAGTTTATACTTTAGAACATAGCTATTATTTCCCCAGTCAGTGTGTAAAAAGTGTTCAAAACGCTAATTTTAATCCTTGTTTGAAAACAATCTGAATATAAAGATATGGGCTCGCCAAAATCGAGTTGCCCAGTAATATGTAAACTATTATAAATTATCTGGAAGATTTCTATCTCTGTTTAATGTCAACTCCTCTTCCGAGTGTTACTGACATGAACGGTGCGCGCCGGCTTGTTAGTGAAAATATAAAACACCGATGAGGCAAATCACATCAGAAAAGGGAGAACTAGGGTATAAAAGAGAACACAATTTAGGTAACATGATAAAAAGTGATTGGTGAACTGGTAAAAGGATAAAAACCCTGCTCGCTTATCTAATGCTTAATGGTTGCCACAGCCACCTTGAATGTGTCAGGGGTGGGGATAGTGACAATATGATATGGCAAACTGTTCCAAAGTACAACCGAGTGAGGATAGAATGAAAATTTGTGATAGTCAGTTTTTACTTGAATTTGTCTGAAACATTGTGGGTGCATTAGTCTGGTAAATCTTAATGGTGTTTGAATGTAAGATGGCAGCGTAATAGCAACATGATGATGGTATATGTTGTAAAACATTACAAGTCCGGAATCTAGTCTACGTTGTTCAAGTGAGCACCAACCAAGACTTTCCTGCATGTTTGTAACACTGGAGAGAGAAGTCATGTTTAACCCAACGGATAGCCCGAGTGCCAAATTGTGCTTGCATATTTTAACTGTGGACGGACAAGGGTTTTGTAAGCTAAAGTCCTGACACTTTCTGTTTTTTTGTTTTTATATTTCTTTTAATGAAGTTGAGCGTATTGTTTCCATTGGTGGTAATTCTCGAGATATGAGTGTTCCAGGTGAGGTCTGCTGATATGTCAACACCAAGATATTTAGCACTTCTGACTGGCTCTAAGATCTGGCCATGGAGAATGTATCGATTTCTGATGATATGCTTATTCTTTGTTATGTGCAAAACTTGACACTTGGAGGGATTAAACTCCATATCCCAATCATTTTCCCATAATTCCAGTTGTGATCATAAAGCAGTCGCAATACATTCCACATTAACTGATAAATTTGGAGTGCAATGTTATTATTAGAAATGAGTACACTGACAAGGAATGAATTATTTTTTTAGTTTTATATCGTGACACCCACACAGACGGGCGTATTCAGAGACGAAAACTAAGTACACAACCTTAGAAACTTTGTTGTATGTGGCACAACAATTATAATAGATTACATTTTACCGACAACTGAATACTATACAGATAAAATAGCAAAAAATACCCTGAAATATCGCCGGTGAAGTGGGTGTAATTTAAATGGTTGTTTCTTGGTACGAATTGTATACAATTAGCTGTTTTCTTCATAATGATGTTCATCCCATCAAGTAATGCTTGGTTTTTGGCGCTGTCCTTGGCTGAAATTATGAAATACATTTGATATGATTCGATTTCACAAACCTTTGGTAGCTGCATTTGTCTATAGATAGTTTCATTACGAAAGTATATTTAAGAATAGAAATAAAATGCTATCGAAAAATAATTAAAGTTTGGCCTATAAAAGGTGTTAAGTACATACTAAATTGTGGCTTAAGCTGTCTATAGTTCACCGCATTCAGTGTATGCGGTACACGATATAACATATACCATAAAACCAGTTTGCTAACGTGAGCGACTAATAGTTCTACAGCATTATATGATGCTCACATCCGGTGATTTCACTGTTCGTGCAAAGGCGGCAACATATAATGTAGACCTTTTACCGCCCAATATTCTCGCTCGAAGGCGGTTAAATAACATAAAGATCTATTACCGCCCTGTAGATCCGTGCAAAGGCGATAACATAACAAAGATATCCATAACCGACTTATATACCCGAGCACAGGAGATAAAATTACAAAAAGACCCATCACCGACCAAAAGATTCGTGCAAAGGTGGTAACGTAACAAATTCATCAATTACCGACCAATAGATTCGTGCAAATGCGGTAACATAACATAAACCCCCTTTACCGACCAATACATCCGTGCAAATGCGGTAACATAACATAACCCCCTTTACCGACCAATAGATCCGTGCAAATGCGGTAACATAACATAAACCCCCTTTACCGACCAAACATCCGTGCAAATGCGGTAACATAACATAAACCCCCTTTACCGACCAATACATCCGTGCAAATGCGGTAACATAACATAAACCCCCTTTACCGACCAATAGATCCGTGCAAATGCGGTAACATAACATAAACCCCCTTTACCGACCAATACATCCGTGCAAAGGCGGTCAAATAACATAAACCCCCTTTACCGACCATTAGATCCGTGCAAATACGGCAACATAACATAAACACCCATTAACGACCTATAGATCCGCGCAAAGGCGGTCACACAACTTCAAGACCCATAGATGCGTGCAAATGAGGTAAAATAACATCAAGGCCCTATACAGACCTAAAGATTCGTGCAAATGCGGTAACAGTACATCAAGACCCTTTAACGACCTATAGATCCGCGCAAAGGCGGTCACATAATATCAAGACCATTTAACGACCAATAGATCCGTGCAAATACGGCAACATAACATAAACACCCATTAACGACCTATAGATCCGTGCAAAGGCGGTCACACAACTTCAAGACCCATAGATTCGTGCAAATGCGGTAACATAACATCAAGGCCCTTTACAGACCTAAAGATGCGTGCAAATGCGGTAACATAACATCAAGACCATTTACCGACCTATATATTCGTGCAAAGTCGGTCACATAACATCAAGACCCATTACCGAACTATAGATTCGTGTAAAGGCGGCAAATAACATAAAACCCTCAACCGACCTATAGATTAGTGCAAATGCGGTAACATAATATCAAGACCCTTTACCGATGTATAGATCCTCGCAAAGGCGGTCACAAAACATGAACCACCTTTAACGACCTAAATATTCGTGCAAAGGTGGTAACATAACTTTAAGACCCTTTACAGACCTATTGATCCGTGCAACGGCAGCAGCATAACATCAAGACCCTTTACCGACCTAAAGATCCGCGCAAAGGCGGTCTCATAACATAAAGGCCCTTTATCGACATATATATCTGCACAAAGACGGTCACATAACATCAAGACCCATTACTGGCCTATAGATCCGCACAAAGGCGGTCACATAACACCAAGACCCATTCCCGACCTATAGATCCGCGCAAAGGCGATCACATAACATAATCCCCCTTTACCGACCAATAGATCCGCGCAAAGGCGGTCACATAACATCAAGACCCATTACCGACCTATAGATCCGCGCAAAGGCGGTCACACAACTTCAAGACCCATAGATGCGTGCAAATGAGGTAACATAACATCAAGACCCATTACCGACCTATAGATCCGCGCAAAGGCGGTCACATAACATCAAGACCATTTACCGACTTATAGATTAGCGCAAATGCGCTAACATAACACCAAGACCCTTTACCCACCTATAGATCCGCGCAAAGGCGGTCGCGTAACATCAAGACCCTTTATCGACCTATAGATCCGCGCAAAGGCGGTCGCGTAACATCAAGACCCTTTATCGACCTATAGATCCGCGCAAAGGCGGTCGCGTAACATCAAGACCCTTTATCGACCTATAGATCCGCGCAAAGGCGGTCGCGTAACATCAAGACCCTTTATCGACCTATAGATTTGTGAAAATGTGGTAACACAACGAAAGAAACATAACCGACCTATATACTCGTGTCAAGACAGTAACATAACAAAAATACCCACAACCGACATAAAGACTCGTGACGGACCAGTATCATAACATTCGGACCCAATACCGGCATAAAGACTCGTGACGGACCAGTATCATAACATGAAGACCCAATACTGGCATAAAGACTTGTGAAGGGCAGTTACATAACATAAAGACTCAATACTGGCATAAAGACTTGGGAAGGGCAGTTACATAACATTAAGACCCATTACTGGCATTAAGACTCGTGAAGGGGCAGATACATAACATTAAGACCCATTACTGGCATAACATAACATTAAGACCCATTATTGGCATTAAGACTCGTGACGGACCAGTATCATAACATGAAGACCCAATACTGGCATAAAGACTTGTGAAGGGCAGTTACATAACATAAAGACTCAATACTGGCATAAAGACTTGGGAAGGGCAGTTACATAACATTAAGACCCATTACTGGCATTAAGACTCGTGAAGGGGCAGATACATAACATTAAGACCCATTACTGGCATAACATAACATTAAGACCCATTATTGGCATTAAGACTCGTGAAGGGGCAGTTACATAACATTAAGACCCATTTCTGGCATTAAGACTTGTGAAGGGGCAGTTTCATAACATTAAGACCCATTAATGGCATTAAGACTTGTGAAGGGCAGTTACATCACATTAAGACCCATTACTGGCATTAAGACTCGTGAAGGGGTAGTTACATAACATTAAGACCCATTACTGGCATAAAGACTCGTGAAGGGGTAGTTACACAACATTAAGACCCATTACTGGCATTAAGACTTGTGAAGGGCAGTTACATAACATTAAGACCCATTACTGGCATAAAGACTCGTGAAGGGGCAGTTACATCACATTAAGACCCATTACTGGCATTAAGACAAGTGAAGGGCAGTTACATAACAGTGAGACCCATTACTGGCATTAAGACTCGTGAAGGGGCAGTTACATCACATTAAGACCCATTACTGGCATAAAGACTCGTGAAGGGGCAGTTACATCACATTAAGACCCATTACTGACATAAAGACTTGTGAAGGGCAGTTACATAACAGTGACCCCCATTACTGGCATTAAGACTCGTGAACGGGCAGTTACATCACATTAAGACCCATTTCTGGCATAAAGACTCGTTAATGGGGCAGTTACATCACATTAAGACCCATTACTGGCATAAAGACTCGTGAAGGGGCAGTTACATCACATTAAGACCCATAACTGGCATAAAGACTAGTGAAGGGGCAGTTACATCACATTAAGACCCACCCATAACTGGCAATAAGACAAGTGAAGGGGCAGTTACATCACACTAAAACCCATAACTGGCATAAAGACTCGTGAAGGGGCAGTTACATCACATTAAGACCCAATACTGGCATAAAGACTCGTGAAGGGGCAGTTACATCACATTAAGACCCATTACTGGCATAAAGACTCGTGAAGGGTTAGTTACATCACATTAAGACCCATTACTGGCATAAAGACTCGTGAAGGGGCAGTTACATCACATTAAGACCCATTACTGGCATAAAGACTCGTGAAGGGGCAGTTACATCACATTAAGACCCATTACTGGCATAAAGACTCGTGAAGGGACAGGTACATCACATTAAGACCCATAACTGGCATAAAGACTCGTGAAGGGGCAGTTACATCACATTAAGACATATCACTGGCATAAAGACTCGTGAATAGGCAGTTACATCACATTAAGACCCATTACTGGCATAAAGACTCGTGAAGGGACATTTACATCACATTAAGACCCATCACTGGCATAAAGACTCGTGAAGGGGCGGTTACATCAAATTAAGACACATTACTGGCATAAAGACTCGTGAATGGGCAGTTACATCACACTAAGACCCATTACTGGCATAAAGACTCATGAAGGGGCAGTAACATCACACTAAGACCCATTACTGCATTAAGACTCGTGAATGGGCAGTTACATCACATTAAGACCCATTACTTGCATAAAGACTCGTGAAGGGGCAGTTACATCACATTAAGACCCATAACTGCCATAAAGACTCGTGAAGGGGCAGCTACATCACATTAAGACCCATAACTGGCATAAAGACTCGTGAAGGGACAGTTACATCCCATTAAGACCCATAACTGGCATAAAGACTCGTGAAGGGACAGTTACATCACATTAAGACCCATTACTGGCATAAAGACTCGTGAAGGGGCAGTCACATCACATTAAGACCCATTACTGGCATAAAGACTCGTGAAGGAGCAGTTACATATAACATTAAGACCTATTACCGACCTATAGACTCGTATGAAGGCGGTGAACTTACAAAAAAAAACAACATTGTCTTTATAAAGACTCGTACAAAGGCGGTAAAATTACATTAAGACCCGTTACCGGCACAAAGACTGGTGAGAGGTAGTAGCTTAACATTTAGACCCATTACCGACCTATAGAATCGTGGATGACGTAGGGCACCACGCCGTGAGGCCAAGGGTAGGTCACCGGAGTTGAGGAGTCCTTATTGCTCATTGTACCAGCAACCTATAACAGAAAAAGGTATTTAATTGTCGCGCATTTCTTACTTTTTAGTTTTAAAATAGATGAGACAACAAATAATGACACATTTCGCATTTTCTTATGATCTTCTTGGACATCGGTATTTATTCAAGCAACTGATTTCAGAACAAGCCGATGGCCTCTTTTTATACCCGGCCAACATGTTTTTTAAGCATGATAACCGCCGGACTTCATTAACTGCAGGCCAGGAGCTGTTTCTACCGACCGACTGGAACGCGCAACGGCAGCCACTACATCTCAAGTCAACAATACCAACTACATATACACTCAATTAGGCAATAATTAAGAGTAACCTATAGCTGCACCATGTAATTGCTATGTGTATGTGCTCCTTACCTATGATTGCTAAAGCTGTTTTAAGTGATTGCTATGTTGTTATAGCTAAACTTTTCCATTGCTGTAATTCTATGCTCCTTACCTATAAATGTTATAGCTGCACTTTGCTATTGCCATTATGCTATGCTCCTTACCTATAAATGTTATAGCTGCACTTTGCTATTGCCATTATGCTATGCTCCTTACCTATAAATGTTATAGCTGCACTTTGCTATTGCCATAATGCTATGCTCCTTACCTATAAATGTTATAGCTTCACTTTGCCATTGTATTATTATATGCTCCTTACCTATAAATGTTATAGCTGCACTATGCTATTGCCATAATGCTATGCTCCTTACCTATAAATGTTATAGCTGCACTTTGTCATTGCTATAATTTTATGTTCCTTACCTATAAATGTTATAGCTGCACTTTGGCATTGCTATAATTATATGCTCCTTACTTATAAATGTTATAGCTGCACTATGTAATTGCTAGAATTATATGCTCCTTACCTATAAATGTTATAGCTGCACTATGTAATTGCTATAATTCTATGCTCCTTACCTATAAATGTTATAGCTGCACTTAGTCATTGCTATAATTCTATGCTCCTTACCTATAAATATTATAGCTGCACTTTGGCATTGCTATAATTATATGCTCCTTACCTATAAATGTTATAGCTGCACTATGTCATTGCTATAGTTCTATGCTCCTTACCTATAAATGTTATAGCTGCACTATGTCATTGCTATAATTTTATGTTCCTTACCTATAAATGTTATAGCTGCACTTTTCCATTGCTATAATTATATACTCCTTACCTATATATGTGATAGCTGTACTTTGCAATTGCTGTAATTTTATGCTCCTTACATATGATTGTTATAGTTGCATAATGGCATAACTATGTTTCTACGCTCCATACCTATGTTTGTTAAAGATGCACTTTGCCGTTGCTATAATTCTATGCTCCTTACCTATAAATGTTATAGCTGCATTTTGTCATTGCTTTAATTCTATGTTCATTACCTATAAATGTTATAGCTGCACTTTGGCATTGCTATAATTCTATGCTCCTTACCTATAAATGTTATAGCTGCACTTTGTCATTGCTATAATTCCATGCTCCTTACCTATACATGTTATAGCTGCACTTTGGCATTGCTATAATTCCATGCTCCTTACCTATAAATGTTATAGCTGCACTTTGTCATTGCTATAATTCCATGCTCCTTACCTATAAATGTTATAGCTGCACTTTGTCATTGCTATAATTCCATGCTCCTTACCTATAAATGTTATAGCTGCACTTTGGCATTGCTATAATTCCATGCTCCTTACCTATACATGTTATAGCTGCGCTTTGGCATTGCTATAATTTTATGTTCCTTACCTATAAATGTTATATTGCACTTTTCCATTGTATTATTATATGTTCCTTACTTATAAATGTTATAGCTGCACTTTGCCATTGCTATAATTATATGCTCCTTACCTATAAATGTTATAGCTGCAATATGTCATTGCTAGAATTCCATGCTCCTTACCTATAAATGTTATAGCTGCTCTTTGCCGTTGCTAAAATTATATACTCCTTACCTATAAATGTTATAGCTGCACTTTGCCATTGCTAGACTTATATACTCCTTACCTATAAATGGTATCGCTGCACGTTGCCATTGCTGAAATTATATACTCCTTACCTATAAATGTTATAGCTGCACTTTGTCATTGCTATAATTCTATGTTCCTTACCTATAAATGTTATAGCTGCACTTTGTCATTGCTATAATTCTATGTTCCTTACTTATAAATATTAAAGCTGCACTTTGCTATTGCCATAATTCTATGCTCCTTACCTATAAATGGTATAGCTGCGCTTTGGCATTGCTATAATTTTATGTTCCTTACCTATAAATGTTATATTGCACTTTTCCATTGTATTATTATATGTTCCTTACTTATAAATGTTATAGCTGCACTTTGCCATTGCTATACTTATATGCTCCTTACCTATAAATGCTATATTGCACTTTTCCATTGTATTATTATATGTTCCTTACTTATAAATGTTATAGCTGCACTTTGCCATTGCTATAATTATATACTCCTTACCTATAAATGCTATAGCTGCACTTTGTCATTGCTATAATTCTATGCTCCTTACCTATAAAGGTTATAGCTGCACTTTGCCATTGCTATAAGTTTATGCTCCTTACCTATGATTGTTGTAGCTGCTATTTGCCATTGCTAAAATTGTATACTCTTAACCTATAAATGTTATAACTGCACTTTGTCATTGCTATAATTCTATGTTCCATACCTATAAATGTCATAGCTGCATTATGTCATAATTATGCTTCTACGCTCCATACCTATGATTGTTAAAGTTGCACTTTGCCATTGCTATAATTTTATGCTCCTTATCTATAAATGTTATAGCTGCACTTTGTCATTGCTATAATTCTATGTTCCTTACCTATAAATGTTATAGCTGCTCTTTGCCATTGCTAAAATTATATACTCCTTACCTATAAATGTTATAGCTGCATTATGTCATAATTATGCTTCTACGCTCCATACCTACGATTGTTAAAGATGCACTTTGCCATTGCTATAATTTTATGCTCCTTACCTATAAATGATATAGCTGCACTTTTCCATTGTATTATTATATGTTCCTTACTTATAAATGTTATAGCTGCACTTTGCCATTGCTAAAATTATTAGCTCCTAACCTATAAATGATATAGCTGCACTTTGCCATTGCTATAATTCAATGTTCCTTACCTATAAATGTTATAGCTGCACTTTGCCATTGCTAAAATTATATGCCAGTTACCTATAAATGTTATAGCTGCACTTTGCCATTGCTATAATCATATGCTCCTTACCTATAAATGTTATTGCTGCACTTTGCTATTGCTATAATTATATGCTTCTTACCTGTGATTGTTATAGCTGTTCTTTGCCATTGCTAAAATTATATACTCCTTACCTATTAATGTTATAGCTGCACTTTGCCATTGCTATTATTTTATGCTCCTTACCAATAAATGTTATAGCTGCATTATGTCATAACTATGTTTCTACGCTCCATACCTATGATTGTTAAAGATGCACTTTGCCATTGCTATAATTTTATGCTCCTTATCTATTAATGTTATAGCTGCACTTTGCCATTGCTAAAATTATATGCTCCTTACCTATGATTGTTATAGCTGCACTTTGTCATTACTATAATTCTATGCACCTTACCTATAAATGTTATAGCTGCCTTACCTATAAATGTTAAAGCTGCACTTTGTCGTTGCTATAATGTTATGCTCACTTTGCCATTGCTATAATCATATGCTCCTTACCTATAAATGTTATTGCTGCACTTTGCCATTGCTATAATTATATGCTTCTTACCTGTGATTGTTATAGCTGCTCTTTGCCATTGCTAAAATTATATACTCCTTACCTATAAATGTTATAGCTGCACTTTGCCATTGCTAAAATTATATACTCCTTACCTATAAATGTTATTGTTGCACTTTGTCATTGCTATAATTCTATGTTCCTTACTTATAAATATTATAGCTGCACTTCGCCATTGCTAAAATTATATACTCCTTACATTTAAATGTTATAGCTGCACTTTGCCATTGCTATTATTTTATGCTCCTTACCTATAAATGTTATAGCTGCATTATGTCATAACTATGTTTCTACACTCCATACCTATGATTGTCAAAGATGCACTTCGCCATTGCTATAATTTTATGCTCCTTATCTATAAATGTTATAGCTGCACTTTGCCATTGCTAAAATTATATGCTCCTTACCTATGATTGTTATAGCTGCACTTTTTCATTACTATAATTCTATGCTCCTTACCTATAAATGTTAAAGCTGCACTTTGTCATTGCTATAATGTTATGCTCCTTACCTATAAATGTTATAGCTGCACTTTGCCATTGCTATAATTTTATACTCCTTACCAATAAATGTTATAGCTTCACTTTGCCATTGCTATAATTTTATACTCCTTACCTATAAATGTTATAGCTGCACTTTGCCATTGCTATAATTTTATACTCCTTACCAACAAATGTTATAGCTGCACTTTGCCATTGCTATAATTTTATACTCCTTACCAATAAATGTTATAGCTGCACTTTGCCATTGCTATAATGTTATGCTCCTTACCTATAAATGTTATAGCTGCACTTTGCCATTGCTTTAATGTTATGCTCCTTACCTATAAATGTTATAGCGGCACTTTGCCATTGCTATAATTTTATACTCCTTACCAATAAATGTTATAGCTGCACTTTGCCATTGCTATTATTATATACTCCTTACCAATAAATGTTATAGCTGCACTTTGCCATTGCTATAATCATAATGCTCCTTACCTATGATTGTTATAGCTGCTATTTGCCATTGCAATAATTTTATGTTCCTTACCTATGATTGTTATAGCTGCTATTTGCCATTGCAATAATTTTATGCTCCTTACCTATGATTGTTATATCTTCACTTTGCCATTGCTATACTTCTATGCTCCTTACCTATGTTTGTTATAGCTACAGTATGTCATAACTATTTTTCTACGCTCCATACCTATGATTGTTAAAGATGCAATTTGCCATTGCTATTATTCTATGTTTTATACTAGAATCTTATCTTACCAGTTAGTAAGTTACTTACTAAGTGGAATTCGCAAACCATAACTAGATAACCAGTTACTGATAGAAGCCAAAAGTGCATTAAAGATAAGTGGTAACACGAATCTTATCTAGTTAACCAGTAATTATGTTACTTATTAAGTGGAATTCGCAAACCATAAGTAGTTAACCTGTCAGTGTTGTATAACTTAAAGGTATAATATGCATCAGTTCTGGACACTTTTAAGCCTGTTTTAGTCTTATTATATTTATCTTACCAAAAAGGTATCGCGAATATAAACTAGACAGCTAGATAATTATCGCGAAAATTAATTGGTTAACACGAAACAATTCGCGAACGCTATACGGTAATCATACGGCAGTTATATGCCACCATAGATTTTAGTATAGTTTATTACAAGGAAATAGCGTAGTTTCTCCCGGGGTCTCTCCGATATTTACTTTCATCTTTATAGAGCCTCAAAAATAAATTCCTCCGTGTTTAAGATTTTCATAGAAAATGTAACCATAGCTAGCAACGTTTCCACTCGTCCATGATTTTAGACCTCATTTTAAAGTTTTTACAATGGTAATTAGAAGTATGGAATTAAACTTAAACACTCAAACTCCTATGTAGAGTCAAACTTGAATACAGAACATCCATTGTTTTTTTTTCTCATTTCTGAAACTTTGACAAATGGTGTAAATGTAATTAATGTTCGGTATCATATATGTGTTCCATTGAGAGGACTTGGTCGTTCATTTATTTAAGTTATTGCATTAATCTTGACGTAAAAATATGCATTATTTGACTGTAACACGCGCAGCAGTACACGCCTAGGCCTAAAAAAATGTTTGGTTAGGGTTACATCCTTTTCAAAAATAGGTAGGGTAGGTAGGCTTTTTTTTTATTAGGCTTTATATAAAAATGTTATTTTCATCATTGGAGAATGGTGTTAAAGTTATCTCCTGTATAAGCATTTAAGGTTTTGAACTACACATTGAAAAACAATTTAAAAGAAAGAACATATTTTTATTTTATTTTTTAGTTTTTCATTTATTTTTTTCAAACTGACTATAAAAACGGTAGGGTCGGCGCCTATTCCGTAACCCGAACCAAATGTATTTTTTTAGGCCCTAGAGAAGTTGGTTAAGCTGACAGGATCAACGTATGATTTAACCAAATGCATTTTTTATTCATTTTATCCATAGTGCATGGACTAATAGAGAATTTATTTTTCTATGCATTTGTTTTTAAAAGCGTAGAAATGTAGATTTGATCTTGTGTTGTTTGTTGTTGTTTTTTACATTTATTTAACACTTTAATATATAAACAGGGTAATAACAAAATAAAATAAAATAAGCCATTTTTATTATTAGCTTCATGACCACGAATTCCCCAGTTTAAAAGACACACAGACACACAAGCATACATTCTTGCTCTCCCCTATGGGTTGTACGAGTATTGTTATGTCATAAAAAGTAGAAAAAATAGCTTCTTATGGTTTGTGCTATTATTGCTGTGATATTTATTTTATTATTTGATTTTTAAACACTGCCATTTCTTTATGTGGGTTTTATATTTATTGTTGGATAGTGCGATCTGCGATTCAATTTGTTCTCTCAGTATTAAGTATTGTTTATATGCTTGAAATGTTGGTACTGCTTTTTTATATTTTACTGAGAATATGAACAATTTCATTAACAGAATAAAGAAATTACAAATGAGGGTGTTTTTTTCCTTTAAAAGAATTCCTCAAAACGCCTCCTGTTTGGTAATTCAGAAATTCATTGATTTTGATGTAATGAAATTGTTTATTTCATTCCATAATGTATCTTCAGACATTCCCAGAATAAGTGTTCTATGGTTTCTATCTCCATGTTACATAAGTCACATATGATTTACATATATGCAGATATTTATTTGTTGGTATTATTCTTAACAGAAACATATACTGAAAACTTCGTAGGGACGAGTCTATTGACGTTCTAAAGGTTTTTCTGTAAATAGTTTTCCATGGTGTATTGTCATTTAAGTTTGGAAAAACGTGTTGTCTTTAATTTCAGATGGTGGTTTGAAAATATATTTTTGCTGTAGTGAATAAAGAAGTTTGATTGTTTGTTTAGATGTTGGTATTGTATCAGTAAATTTTGCTGTTGCTAACTGGTTGATAGTTTCACCTTTAAGTTGTTTTAGTTTAAAGGCTGCTGGTATAGAGTTAACAAGTGTTAGGTACTTTAGGAAATCCTGTTCATGAATATCATATAAAAATCTAATTTCATCAAATTTGTAACAAGAGTGGGTTCTGTAATCTGTATGTTCAAACAATTTTATACCTTTCTGGAACCATCCTTTATAAAATAATGTATTTTCATTTTGTATTATTCCATATTACTGATTTACTCAAAGGTGTGTCAGGATTTTCATCATGTTTATTTTTTATGTTTAACCATGACGCTTAAACATCGTTAAGAAAAGTTTTCTCACTAGCGATTCGATTGATAAATCGTTGGTCTATGTCGCATTCAAAAATTAGGTTATTTCCATAGTTTTTCGTGCATAAAGACCTCCAAAAATTCCCCTGTATTAGATGGGTCTAGATATCGTTTTATCCATAGTGTTTTTAGTGAGCGAATAACGTTTTCTACATCTGTTAGTTTCAGACCACCGTATTCATGGTTTTGATGAAATACTTTTCTTTTGATTTTTTCAGGTTTATTGTCCCAAGCATACATCGATTTTTTAATCTCATCAATTGTTTGTTTACTTTGGTTTGGGAGGACAGCAAAACGGTATATAAGTTTTGGAAGAGCAAACGTTTTTACCACTGTAACTTTCCCCATAAGGGTGAGTTTTCTGTGTTGCCACTGTTTTAAGACGATTTTGAATTCTTGTTTTCTATATTTTTTTGTAAGTTTAACTGCTTATTATTTGTAAAAGTCATTCCCAGTTAAGTTAAACATGATAATGCATTAAAATTCTCATTGTTTTGTTTACATCAACCTATATTGCGCCTTTAAATCTACTTAAGGATATGCAGGTTTCATTTTACTTACCGCTATATCGTTCACATATATATCCCCTTCAATAATTGTCGCCTTCCCTGAAATACATATTCAAAATATTTATGTAATCCTATATGTTAATAAATAAGTGATTTGATATTGGCCCTGTTATTTCTTCGAGGGCAGTCGTATTGCCACGAGGCCGAAGGCCGATACGACTGTCCCGAGGACAAATAACAGGGCCAATGTCAAATCACTTATGTATTGACAATTTTCTTAAATAACTTCATGCACTTAAAGGATTCAAAGTAAAAACACTAAATTTATTAAAAAAATAGTAAGATATAACAAAGAACAACACATAAATACATAACATATTTAACCAAACGTTTAAATACAGGCTATAAAATAATATGGCTGCCGTTTCCGAATTTACCAGCTGCGAATCTATATCATATTTTGGCCCTGTTTGATTAGCCAATCAAATTCTTTAAAATGCGGGCTTTATATCTATATCACTATTCGGTCCGGGGCCGCTAACCGATATAGATATTGGCACTGTTATAGGAGGCCTTTGTATTATTGAACGAGGCAAATGCTGTGTTTAAGGGCTAATAATTAATAGCTAGTTAATAAATTGCTTTACAATATTCATAGATGGGATTAAATAAGTAAAAGACATGCTCATGGCGTTTTGCGAGGTACCAAACACGTTCAACTATTGGAATAATAATGAAAATACGCATTGTCGTTTCCTTACCTTCGGCATATCCTCCATTTGAGCCTAAGACTAGAACTATCAAAACGCATGTTTGCCGCCACACACTCGATCGCAACATATTCGTTCAGTACAACAAAAATTCGCAATCACAAAGTTCTCGAGAGAAGTACACAAATATATTAAAATGCAACTTGTATAATAATGATTTTGTAACAGTAATGTTGTAAATTTGTAAAATGAAACTGGCGAGTTTTATCGAAACAGTAACTATGATATTTTTTATTTTGCAATGCGCAATCACTTCTGAGTTTTCACCATATTTTGGTGCACATTTAACATGATGTATTTCTTTTAAATGCCATGTTTAAATATTGAACACGTGCATGGTTAAAATTGATTATTCCGTCCAATCTCCCAATCTGTACTTTCATTATTTGAAGAAACCAACATTCCCACATATAAAGATATAAGTCATTTCACGTCTTGAAATTATATTGTGAAACCACGGTGTCTCCCAAACATTAAGTATTGTTACGTAGACAGACAATGGTCTCACGACAGTGTCAATCAAAGTCAGCCAATCTTGTGTTTACATGCGGAGCCCAACCCGCCCGCGTCTTTCAAACCCTCCGTGTCATCTGAGAGGGGTGCGTTTGAGAACGTCGCTGCTAATTAGTGGCTAAATCTATCAAACGCCTCCCCGCCGATACATGGTGTGGTATTTCACAGATTTTGCGTTCTGAATACACTTTTTCTTGAGTTTATAAAATTGTCTTTTTCATTCGAAACGCACTCAAAGGTGTCTTAGCTTTATAGAAATGTTGGGAAAAGACGTCTCATGTTGGATATATAAGTGTATTAAACTCAAACCCCTACCCATTCATGACCGTACTGCAGTAACCGAAAATCGGAGAAGTCATTATGATTCAGGGTTTTAAACAGCCTGTCGGTACTCATATTCTTGCCCGAAGGCGCGGGATTCTGCTAAGTCAGGGTTCAAACAAGAGACTACTACCTTAGATGGCTTTCACCATATTATAAACGCCCAGACTATCTTAATGTAAGTTAAAACCTCATTTTATACATATATTCCTCCTTTTCATCAACCTGATGGATAAAAACAAATATCAATAAATGTTTGGCTTCGTGCGAGTGTATGTAATCGTCGACCGGTTAACACCTTACCATCCAAGACATCAATGCATCCATACACCTTTGCATTTATGCTTGGTTCCTATTGTTCTTGTGGCCCTTTTTGCCACCTCACATCCGGGCTATTTATATAGTCATAGGTTGATACGGCGACTGAATTCTACGAACCAAATTGGAAAACGCCACAATTCAGTGGTATCTGATAGACTCATCAACTTGGATGGGATTGGTTGAAGTTATATAGTAACAACGAGTGTGTTTTTATAGAAGTTGAGAATAAAGCGTGTAAGCGTACATGGTTGAGCAAATAAGTCGGTAAGACCAATCAGGCCACCGATTTTCGACAATTTTAGATTTTTTCAAGAAAAAACGTTTTAAATATTTATAATTATTTCCTTATTTATCAGTTAACATATCTTATCATGGATATATTTCGTCGTTCGATGCGAGTTGCCCAAGTCACATTGGAAGCGGACGAGGAAGAAAGTTATGTGTTTTACAACCAATGTTCGGTTAAGATTTGACGTGTTGACTCTGCACAGCCGCTGTACCAAGTGTATACGTGTACATGTGCACATCAGCTATGCCAAGTTTCCACGTGTTGGGCACAGCCGCTGTTCCCAACTTTTGACGCGTTGACTACGCACAGTCACTGTACCAAGTTTGGACGTGTTGACTGCGCACAACCGATGTACCTGGTAACCCTTCACAGGTAACTGTCTCCCCGTCAAACCCGGAGCAAGACCTTGTCCCCATCGCCCAGACACTTCAACATCCAGGCCCTGTAATTCACAAGTTTACATAATCATTTGCAAAACTGAAACTGAAACATGACAAGAAGCCCTATGGCAATACGATTTATTTTGATCAAACATCAAACACGGTTTCATGTGACTTGAAAAATGAAGGCATTTTGTAAATACAGTAAAATCCAAATGAAACGTTCTCTACAGGAATCTAATTACACTTCAGACTAAATAGCTTAGTATCTTCGTATTGTTTCCATCACGATCGCCACACACTTGAAATTAGCCTCTAACAGTTTTACACTGATTGTTATTTTCTTTGCAAAACATACACACACTAAGTCGATTGAATCATTATATTTGAATAAAATTGCAAAACCTCTTAAGAGGTATTAGTAAACATTAGTCTGCAATTTTCGGCGGAATGTGTCAAAATGAATTAAACTAAATATAAATTAAAATACCTTATTTGATTGCCAGTTAATTGGTAACGAGTGCTAATAGAGAATTGTATAATGCACCATGCAGGTGTAATAATGGATGAACAAACAGTTGTGTGGTATTCTAAAATGTCGACGTCGTTATCAGGATATCTACTAATTAATAAGAGATGGCCTGTTATTATATTATTGCCACACAGGGAGCCTCAATATGTCTACATCTCGGCCAACAAGAGAACAATAGAACACACAGAAGCAGATGTATATGGCCCGCTACAACGTAAGTGACTCGACCTAGGTCTACATATCCGTTTTGTCTGTCAGTCCCTCGAAACATGGGAACTAAGTATATACTGAATAAATCTGCAATCGACTTCAAGTGACAAGTCCAAGAGGAGCACATCTAAATGGATGTGAACGGATTAATTTATACGACGGTTCATTATGTGCAGAACATTTTGTTTTCATATATACCTGCAATGTCAATGCCTTTTTTATGTAACGACAAAATAATACATTAAAACCGTTTTACTTTAACGATTAAATTCGTAAATTAATAGCATCCGCATCGATTTACTGTTAGCCAAAATACGGTGCAAATAAGAATGCTGCGTGCGAATTCGTTAATTTGTAAGATCGCAATATAATTCACTGAGTGGCCATCTCAAGCTGTATTTCACAAGTGAGTTTTTCTGTTAATCATTTGCCATTAAAGGATACACAATGGTTCTTAATTGTAGGGCTGGATGTTGTTGGGGTTTTTTTTTTCAGAAAAGTGCGCCGAATTGTATAAGAGTGTACTTAAAAAGTGTGTACGAGCCCTTTGTGCGCTGATGTTTATTTTTAAATTGAGGGCTAAAATTTCACAACATTGAAAACATCTAAGTGTTATATCACTGTATGAACCTCAATAAGTTCATGTTGACTTGACTAGACATGTAAAATGTATAGAAAAACTATTGTATTATTATACATAGACGAAAACACTTTTATATCGAACATAACCGATTTAATCCCTATCTCATTAAAATCACTTCGTGGTCAAGAATTGGCTCTAAATGGCTAGATTTTGGCACTATCTTGATATACTTTACTTTACAATCAACTTGGTCCAATTATAGAAAGCTTCCACATTAAAAATATTCGTTGCTTAATCGCACCAAAATGGGATAAAATGTTAGTATCGAGTAGGATTCTACATGGAATTCAGTAGGTTGTGTTCTACATCGGTAAATAGGTCTCATTAGCTGTTTGTTCGTGAAAACGGGATGGTCGCATACAGGTTTTTACTGTACTTCAGTAGGTTGTGTTCTACGTCAGTTGGTCGGTCTCATTAGCTGTTTGGTCGTGAAAACGGGATGGTCGCATACAGGTTTTTACTGTACTTCAGTAGGTTGTGTTCTACGTCGGTTGATCGGTCTCATTAGCGGGTTGGTCGTGAAAACGGGATGGTCGCATATAGGGTTTTTACTGTACTTCAGTAGGTTGTGTTCTAGGTCGGTTGATCGGTCTCATTAGCGGGTTGTTCGTGAAAACGGGATGGTCGCATATAGGGTTTTTACTGTACTTCAGTAGGTTGTGTTCTAGGTCGGTTGATCGGTCTCATTAGCGGGTTGGTCGTGAAAACGGGATGGTCGCATATAGGGTTTTTACTGTACTTTAGTAGGTTGTGTTCTAGGTCGGTTGATCGGTCTCATTAGCGGGTTGTTCGTGAAAACGAGGTGATCGCATATAGGGTTTTTACTGTACTTCAGTGGGTTGTGTTATTCACAAACAAAAGCTTTTTGCGTTTTTTATTTATTTATTTTTTTTTGTAATTACTACATGGAATTTTGAGCAGGCTGAAAATGCCGCATTACTCAAATGCTCAATACAAATTCAAAACGACAAGAGAAGTTATTTAGCAGGAAGGCAGTCCATGGAATGATTTCATTCACCATGTGGATTAACTGACGACTAACATGGAGTAAATGACACGAAATAATACATGCAATACAAAGTCGTGGCATCCCTATCAAATCCAAGACATTGCATCATTGCTTACGGAATGAAATATGAAATATAACAAAATAATGCACATGATTTTTCATATGGTTGCTTACTTAATAAAACCAAATGTATGAATATGTGCAAAAGCACATGACACAAATGGAACACTTAAACTGTTTCCGATGTACTCCTTAACGTGTACAGGGTTAGTACATATTCACTTCATGCACTACAGTATCGTAGTCGTCCCTAAAATCGCGATCAACCTTATTTTGTGGGCATCTTTGTTGTTACCTGGTTATCGCAAAATGTGAGCCTGCAATGCTATGACGTCATTTTTTACTACGAGAGTACAGCTAGCGTTATTGTTGTTAAAGGTGCGAAAGAAAATGCATTTTCAACATGTAATTCTAATAGATTCAAGTGTGCATGTGGCGAATAACCTGAATTTACTGTTCCCAATTAATTGCCATGAAAACCTTCAATTATAAACCATGAAACTACATTTTTAATATGTTTGAAATTTCTGTCTGCATTGTTTACATTTTACAATGGCGGTCACTTGATTCAATACTGTGTAGAATGGCCAAGCAATTTTCTATTGTGTGTGTTATCTTGACCTATAGTCTTAGTGAACAAGTACAGAAATTAATGACTTATATTTCCTGTTTTAGGCACATCCCCAGAAAGTGAGAAAGAATACAGACTGTATTCATCAACTGCCCTTATAAATGCATACAAAATTGTCAAAGAGGAAGTCACATCCGTACTTATCACTTAAGGATTCAAGAACGTTCAGTGTACCTGAAAATACGAGAAGGACTTTAAGAAAACCCTGAAACATGTGTGATAAGAAAGCTCCCCCTTTTGATCAGCTTGAGGAGGTCAAATTTGCAAGTTATTTAAAGATAATGACTGACCTGGAGTATGAATACACCTAGCAGAAGTACATGGATGTAGCCATTGGGTACGCCATTCAGTTAGGGAAATGTACCAGGAATAAACCGCTACCAATGAAATAATTGAAAGGCTTTTTAGTAACTGGCCGTAAATAATGGTTATTAAGCCTAAGGCTTTTGCGCATGTGCGGGCAAGTATTCCTGTGAAAATGTTGTAATGACCTATTTAAACCTTGAGGGATGTTTCACTTGATCTACAATATTGACGAAAACAAGTTATTCAGCCCAACACAAGCTCCCTCATATTGCTGCGAGTGTTGAGCACCCTGTTCAGTCTGTAACATCTGGAACGGATAACACCACATACTTTTTGGTACTGGAAGTGCAAGTGGGTCGGCTATTCCTCCATACTTTGTGTTTCCTGGAATGCAAATAAACTTTGACTTGTTAAAAGGCGGATTACCAGAAGTGAAATGAACTGTGTCTGATTCTGGATGATCGAACAAGCAAGTATTAAATAAGTATATAAATGAACACTTTGAACAGTTCATTCCACGGAGAAGAGATAACAAGGTACTCTTGCTTCTAGATGGACACAGGTCAATGTTGCCTTGATTCTTGCTGACTCAGCCATACAGAATAATATTGTAATGTTTATTCTGCCTGCTCAAGTGCGTCACATCCTCAAGCCTCTTGATATTGAGTTTTATGGTCCGTTCCAGAGGAAGAACCATGCGCAGTCACATAAGCTGTAGTACCAAACAAATACTGCCATATCGAAGTACCACATTTGGGGAAAAGCCACAGTGTAAGCCCGAGTCCTTTGTGCTGAAAACTAGCGTTCATCATTCACAAGAACTGGAATTTAACCTTCAGATCGAGGTGCAATTCCGAAAATCACCTTGCTCCCATTAGAAGTGTTCAAAGACACTGACACTTGTGATGAGAATATTTACACCTCAACTTCCATTCCTTAAATGAACTGCCTTTCGGCAATTGCGTTCATCAATCGATGAACGCAACATCTTCGGATATGTTCGGATCGTAATTCATTGCATAACAATATACATGAAAGCGATTGATCTTGTTATTGGTTGTATTGTGTCTGCAGGTCCCGTAAAATATAGATCAACATTTTTAAAAGTGTTAGTTTATTATATTTTAAATATATTGGTACCAGAAGTGTTTCAATTTTACGTTTTAAAGTGATTTCAAGTGGTTGATCTTTTCCCGGGTTATTGTGACGTCATTTGAAAAAAATGTTTCCGGTTATAGTCGGGTCGTTCTATTTACAGAATGGGTAAGAACGGATTACTGAAAGGTTTTCTTAAATGAAATGAAGTATTTTTTTAACGTTTCTTGAATTAAATAATGAACTATTGGTGTAAATGTAAGGAATGAATTGCGGGGTTGATGTCATTATCGGTTCATACCCCGATAATGACATCAACCCCGCAATTCATTCCTTAAATAACCAATCAAATGATGCTACTGTTGAAGTGAGTGTTCGTTTTGATAAGATGGATATGTTCAAGAAAATGGATAATTTTTTCACACAAAATGACTTTGGCCTAGATAACATTCAAACTCGGGCATCTAGGTCCTGAATTCAAGATTTCGGCCATGATTGGGATTGTTGGGATAAGAGTGAGTTTGTGCATACAAACCAGTTTAAACTCCAAGTAAATTTACATTTTACTGGCCGTTTCAATGCGTTACCAAACAGTCCTTGATAAACCCTCGTAGTTTTTATGTAGTATATATATATGTACTGTGTTGTTTGTTGACTTTTGTACTGCTGTTCCTTGTTTCTGGTTTTGTGAGTGATTGTTTTTGTGTTATATGTCTTTAGCGTTGACTCTGTGCCATTAAACAGGGTTTATGTTTAAACTTCAGACTACTTTCCATGTTTCTGTAGTTTTTCATATAAATATTGTTCCAATGGTTGTTATGTTTTGACAATGATTAATTTAATGATAAAGGTAAGTAACAAAAAGTTTTGTCTAAATATATTACCTTTGGTTGATTACTTACATTCACGAACGATGTTTAGACGAGGATAAAAATAAATATATGATTTCATAGTTCTGTCTCCAGATGCGTGTCGCACCAATATAATGATGATAAAAAAGAAAATTGTACGTGTAGTAGCCATGGAGTGTACAAATTTTACTTGAAAGGACATTTTCTTGGTTTGTAAAATGCAATTTTACGGATTTCTTTTGTGTACTCAGTATGGCAAATCATTAAGAGTGTTGAAACTTAGACACTGACGGCTTGAACCTTCAACAAATATTGATATGGGACCACAAATATTAATATGTGATCACATATTGTCTTTGAAGTCCACGATTATGAATAGCGTTAACAATGCGTTCATCAAAAGGCTTAAAAGTTTAATCATCCCTCAACTTATGCAAGAGTCCTTGTGGCGAGTGGTTTTATTGTCAGTTTCCTAAAAAAATATTGGCTGTACCGGCGTGGGTTCGCTCTCAGTATTTTATACTTTACATATATTTTTTTTTCTGCAATTCTGGTATCAACGAGTAGAATAATTGGGATGTTATAATCTAGCTCTTGTAATAGTGATGTAAAGGAGCTGCCCAGTGAAAACTATTTCCTAACCACAGCTGCTCACATATTAAAATAAATGTCTAAAACGCCAACCATATATGCATATGATGCTATAAACACACACATGAAATTATTCATTTGTGAAAGTTAGTAAAAAGCATGTGAAAATAAATGACCCATGTTGTATATTTTAAACATTTATAGCTCATTGTTGTATGTGTGGCTAGCTTTGTCGTTGCTCTTTTGTCCGGTGTCCGGCGTCAACATACTTAAACTTTTAAAATCTCCATCTCTGAAACTACAAGGTCCAGACCCTGAATATTTTGTTTGCACACTCATGTAGTAGTCTTTTACCAATATGTTCAAAATATATCCCTTGGGTTAAAAGTGGCCCTGGCCAAGGGGTCCAAGTTTTTCTATATACTTACAAAGTAAGAACTGAAACCACAAAGCCAATACTTTTGATAATTGGAAAGAAGCCTCATGTAGTGGCTGTTAACCAAGATTGTTAAAGTTCTGTCCCTGCGGTCAAAGCTGTCCTTCACCCCTGGTGTTAGAGATTTTATGTTTACCTTTTACAGTAAAATTTTGAAAATCTTCTCTGAAACTGCATGACCCAGACCATTTATATTTAGTACGTAGCTACGCGAGAAATTGACTGTTAAAGCAGAATATGTGGACGGTGAGAGAGATTGGCTGTGATGGGTAAGTGAAAGTGAAACAAACTTGGTAAAGACTAATTATATTTCTACTATAAAGTCTCTTGATAGAGAAGTTCACTAAGCTAAGACATTAGTACAAAATGTAAAATGAAGTTTTCAATGAGGCTAGTACAATTGATAACAGTTTTTTAACTGTATCGATCGGGTCGGAATTAATCAGGATAAGAAGAAATGTATTCCAATGAAAGTGAAATTAGGTCATGAATGTTAAAGTCATGATGTTTATGCTCTGGTTTCAAAATTGAAATCAGCTTTTAGTACACCATTTAATACTCTTAACAATGGTATATCTTCGTTGAACATTGATGACCGTGCATATTTTCATTTGAATTCAAATATTTTTGTTAAGGAAGTTAAAAACGACTGTAGGAAAAGCTAAAAGTAAGAAAGTCATTGGTGCAGACAAAATATATTGTGAAGCTTTTAATGCTCAGTATTCAGTGCTTATTAACTTAACCCGACATCAAAGTTGGCAAGTACAGATCATATAGAACCATTGCCATATAGAGGCATAAGTCTTGCCATTTAGGTGAATACATTCTGACCATATATACATATAGTACCGTTTTTAATGATCGACTAAGCTATAATGACAAAATTAAATAGTAACATGAGCAAGAGAAGAGCAGTTTTCGGAAAACAAAGGTAAAGTAAACCAAATATCAAGTCTTACAAACAGTATTGATACCAGGAAATAACGCAAATTATCGAGATGTGCAGCTTTTATTCATTTATTCAAGATTCGTATGTATAGGGATCAATGAGGCCATAAGAATACCTGGTAAAATATTTCAAGCTGTTATGTCGCACACCGTCAGTTCTTTTGTTCAGATTATTTCTCCATGTCTAAGATAACGTTGAACGATGTTCCCATTATTATTGGATACATTCGTAGATGACATACATTGCAAAATTATATGTAAATGCATTGGCATTCTTCTGTTAGCTTCAAACCAAACTGTATAATACTTAGAGAAACATAGTTCACGTTCGTCCTCAATATGTACAACGTACTAGTTACCAACTGTATCCGTGGCAGGAACAATCATCATATCCTTTTCCTTAGAATGCTGACAGGGCCCTTGGACTTCTTATGATTAAGTGTTAAATTTGCTGTGGTATGCCTTGGCTGGGGTATGCCTTATGGCGCATACTATGGCTCTATTGCTTATTCAATTACATTGCAGCTATCTGGGATGTAAACTCTTCAAGCATCAATGCGGTTCAGAACAGAAACCTACGTGTCATTCTTGGCGTCGGGAAATGCACAACTTATGACGGTGTGTCAGGTGAAATGGCAAGGGTTTCTCAATTATTCCGCAGTGAATGTCAGACGTTGGATGTTGGTCTAGGATGTGTAATACACCTTTATCTCGTGTCAACAAACGAATAGCACTTTAAGAAAACAGCAAAGAATTGAACATATATGTGTATCGTTGTTTTATTATATAAATGAGATTTTTTTTTATCTTTGATAAATTTACAGTGTAACTTTCGTTGTACCTTATTCCTCTGTTGTTAACCACGTGCGTGATAAAATGATGTTCACGTACGTTTGTGGCTGGCATTGATTGCTATTTTATCATCGACTGTTTATATGTTGTGTTGACGAGACTTACTTAGATTTGCTTCATGTGTCTACTATTCCTTAAGAGCCTCTTTACAAGGACGTGTCAATGATAATTTTGAGATTTAAGATTAAACATCAAAACCGATGGCAGTTGATCATTTATATAGTATGATCTATGATTTTCTTACTCGTACACAGGGCTGATTTATAGTTTGATTGATAAAATCACTAAATGCATTCCGTTTGATATTTTAATTTCTCGCTCACTTTAATCATTTCCTTTGTGGCAAGTGTCATTTTAAATTATGTCAAAGCAAAAATCTCACATAAATGTATATTCGCTTGCATTCTAAAGCTTTTCCGACAATATGTTGCTAGTATCGCCCTTGCGTTGCGGTGGGTTTATTCGAGAGCTGGTCACATTAACAGTTGTCTTCATCAAAGGAGTTGACTCTACTTTTGTTGGCGCTTTTGGGGCGCTAGTTGCTGTTGTTATCATGGCAGCAGGCGGAATATTCTGCTCAGAGGCTTTAACTGCCGGTGGAGGTGGCTGCGGTTTTTTTTCTGTGTAGCCGGGCTCCACGGTCGAAATACTCATTCTGCGTGTTTTTTTGACTATTGTGACCTTGGGCTCAAAGATGTGAGCCCCGAGGACGAGAATGCCTATGAACTGGAGGAGGACGGATCCAAGGGCCAGGGCGATGGAGTAGGGGAAAGCGAGGTACGTGTGGTCCCTGGGGGTGTCAAAGGACAACAGCTCCATCTGGTACATACAATCCACGATGTAGCTAGACGTCACCGAAAGCATCAGCCCGGCTGAAACGTACAAATTTATTTCAAATAATACACTTTTATGTTGAAAAGGGTGTCTGTTTTGGTAAAGTTTAACTTACACGTATGCAATTCAAGACAAAACCTCACATGCAACATATAATAGCATTAAATAAATTGTAATATTCATTGAAAGTCTTTTCATAAAAACTGTCCATAAAAGAATAAATTGTTAAAAATAAAACTCATCGCAATATACATTCCCTATTTCCAGTTTTAAGGAAATATAAATTCTACGGTTTATTAAAAAAGGTCAGTTCTTCAGTTCTAGAAGCGGTGGTAAAATTATCAAGTTCTAAAAACAAACTGCTACACACTAAAAACGATTTCAAGGCACATTTCTTTTACAAATTTAAAAGTTGCTGTTTACTAAATCAAATTATGTGTGACCTTCGCACACCCGCCCGTCAAAAGGTCACCTGAAAGTAGGAACCAAAACCTGTTTATAAAGGAGTTGAATGACGAAAACATTCAGTACCTGTGTGGACACCGTCTTCCTGAGAAGGCGGTGAGGGCGATGGAGAGGACGGACACAAGCATTGCCCTAGGTGGACACCGTCCTACCTTAGGGGGCGGTGACGGCGATGGAGAGGACAAACACAAGCAGTGCCAGTGTGTGCACCGTCGTACATGAGAGGGCGGTGAGGGCGATGGAGAGGACGGACACCGTCGTACATGAGAGGGCGGTGAGGGTGATGAAGACGGACACCGTCGTACATGAAAGGGCGGTGAGGGTGATGAAGACGGACCCCGTCGTACATGAGAGGGCGGTGAGGGTGATGAAGACGGACACCGTCGTACATGAGAGGGCGGTGAGGGTGATGAAGACGGACACCGTCGTACATGAGAGGGCGGTGAGGGTGATGAAGACGGACACCGTCGTACAAGAGAGGGCGGTGAGGGTGATGAAGACGGACACCGTCGTACATGAGAGGGCGGTGAGGGTGATGAAGACGGACACCGTCGTACATGAGAGGGCGGTGAGGGTGATGAAGACGGACACCGTCGTACATGAGAGGGCGGTGAGGGTGATGGAGAGTACGGAAACAATCAATGCCTGTGTGAACACCGTCGTACCTGGAAGGCTGATGAGGGAGATGGAAAGAATAGACACAATCAGTGCCTATGCGGACATCATTGTACCTTGGAGGGCGGTGAGGGCGATGGAGAGGATAGACACAAACGGTGCCTGTGTAACGGAGCCGGAGAGAAAAACACAAGCAGTGCCTGTGTGGACACTACCGTACCTGAGAGGGCGATGAGGGCTATGGAGAGGATGATGATGCGCACATGCCTTTTGTCGACCACCCGACGACCAAGCTGCACGAGAAGCGCGACTAGGGAGCAGCCAACGGCCGACGTCAATAGCACCTGCCGCCACACAGCGACGTTGTAGTTGTAGTCTAAAACACGAGACATTTGTGTAATAATATTGTGTTAGTCTTTTTGTTTTTCGATTTAAAATGTTGAAACATTTCTATTTAAATGTTACATTTTTGTTTTACTAGGAACTTTAAGATGATTTACGGTTATCTTTTCCTATTACTTAAAAGCGTCATAACACACACATCATTTGTTAAATGCGTCATGACACTTGATTTTATAATGTACCTTTTATCTAAACAAGTCTGTGGACCGTAAAACAGAATGGTGTTTAAAATGCATGTCTTAGTTTAATTCACGAATATGTCACTAAACTTAAGAGACATGTTCGTGATTTAAACTACGACATTAGTCTAAACATGTTTTATGTGCATATAAACTATGAGCATAGTTGCATGTTGTGATAAACGCCCTTACTAGTTGCATTAATTAGATTAATCAGACCAAAAACTATTTGATAAAACAAAGCGCATCAAACTGTATTGGCTCGTAGCCAAAATATGTCCGTTGGGTGTTTTCTATGCATCAAAGAATCACGTCAAAGACAGTTTAACGACCTTTTATCGTTTAAAAATACTTAGTCTAACAACAATTTTCCCCTTAATATACTTAATACTTATTTGATTTTATGTTAACGTTTATTTGTATAGCGCAGAGTTACGCGTCTTACGCTTTCAAAGAACGGGACATCTTTAACACACAAAAACAATCAGACAATTGGTATCTATAATTCATGTTATCATAGCAAATTAATGTTCTAACGTTAATTCCGATAAGAATTAAACATGTAAGAAAGATGCAGTCACAGTGGGCATGTAGACTAATCGTCCGCACTACAGAATGCTTGAATGTGACTTTCAAAAAGGACAAAACGTCCTTTAAATAGTGTAACAATTGTTTGTCATCATGTCAGACAGTATATAATTGAACCAAACAGAACCAAAATACAGTTACTGTCGAAACTCGTTATGTCGACTCTTGCACGATTAAAAAAATCGGACAGCGAACTACATTTTTACACATGATTTTACATTTGTTTACATATTCTTAACAATTCTAAGCATTTTTCCTATCAACTCTTGATATATGTTACTTTAACCAGAGGTTATTTAAACTAGCACTACATTGAGGCTTTGTACGACATGATTTTAAATGAAATACTAAGTAGGAGTATTTTGACATGATCATGCGGTACGATATCAAGCGATCTCCTTGACTTTTTAATTTGATGCCAGATAACCAAATTCAAAACTAAAAATCGTCATCGCAAATATAGCTATACAGAACTTTACTGTAATTAGATAATTATCTGAAGGAGAAGAATTTTGAAAACCTTTTTAATTTAATCGCTGCTTGCCGTAGGACCTACCTAAAGCGGCGATTGTTTTCCTGCCGAGCTCAGCTTTACGCCTGGTGTCCCTAACGTACTCGTCCCTGAAGGAAATTGTCTGGCAGCGGTTCTCGTTCAACGTCTCGCACCGGACTTTGTAGAAAAGGCCTATGTGCGTCTCATGGTTTCCCTCCACGGCGATAAGCCAGCCTGGTGCTGCGACTGCCGCAAGCTGGGCCAGCACCACCACAACCAACACAGCCACACTGAAGCGGCACAGCTTCCATGACCGCCCCATCGCTGAATAATAACAATGAATAAGTTACGTCACTCTTTTCCCAAATTATTTATGGCGGTGTTCTTAGAATATGTGTATTTCTATGTCGAAATCCAAAATCCAACAGCCACTGACGCGGCGTTGCATGTACAGTAAGTCATCTTTCGCTTGAGATCATCTAATTTGTACATTAAAGGTTATTGTCTGAGTGATTACTGTATGTACTGGATTATTTAAGAAAAATTTATGGTTAATACTAAAACTGAAACTATATAAACAGGTCAAAAGGGTTCTTTAAAAGGGAATTACATTCAATTTGCAATATTAAATGATTACAGAAGCCATTAAGTCCATAAATAAAAAAGGTTTAATACCGTTTGTTGTACACGACACCTGTTTAAAAGAGAAAGTGATAGCATGAACACCTGTACATAAATTGAAACTTTTTTATATATACTTCTAAGGCATGATTTGTTATACAGTTCCGAAATTTTGGTATTTACGAAACGATTGCCAGTTGAAATGATACAAACACAATCCATATGATATGTACTACCCGCCAAAACGACTTTGTTAATGCCAAAAACTGGCAAAATATATGGAATATGGCATTGTATTATTTATTAAATACTGGATTGAAGTCACTAGTCTGCCAAATTATAAATTCGTAATAATTATCTCCAAGGTAATGCTAGCTGATGTTGTAAATTTCCAAACAAAACAAAATTACCAACAACACAAGACCACACTCTCCCGTAACATCATGCCGACGAGAGTGATTAATAATTATAATGTTGTAATAACTCATTTCACAATCGTTGTAAAATAAATAACTAAAACAAAATCGACTGTTAATCGTTAAACTATATTTAGAATTTTGGGATTTTACCATGTGTCGATCGCACAAGGAATAGGTGATTATTCAAGTTTGATGTAACTTTTTAAGCATGGAATAAAAAAACGTCCTTTTTTCAAAGTAGATTACTGGACTTTTGGGCGTTATTTTATAGATGAGTTTTTAACAATACCCGACGTGTGTTTATGGACAGAAAATTATAATTGCTTAAAATCGGTTTGAGATAAATCATCACATATGCTTATTATCGAAGTTGGCAGATGGGACATTAAGGTTTGAACGAAGAATTTGCACACACTGTAATGTATTGGAAAGTGAATTCCATTATTAACAGAATGCAACCTAAACACATATCTCAGATTAAGAACTATTTTATCATACTCGTCCAAATATGTTTAAAACGATAGAGATGTTAAATACTGAATATATTGGTATGTTAAAGAATCTTTCTACGTTCGTATACAAACAAAATGCTAAGAGAAAGGATTTTATCACTGTGAAGTTAATAAATTGTTTAATTGTTTATACTTAAGCAAGGGACTGTTTTGTTAGATTAATACGGTATACGACCGCCATTGAATCATAAGAAAATACTGGTAACTTTTAATATAATTTAAGATTTGTTCTGCCTATATACATGTACGCATATAAATATATGCTGTCAAATGACTTTCAATGAAAACCGCCTTTCAAAATTTAATTTTATATACCTTAAATATCATGGGTTGTAACGACTGACATATTTCATTGATGTAGATGTAATGTGATGTTCTCAAATAAATTAGTGTTCTGTTATTCAAAAGAATATTTTAAGTAGTCTTAATTTGTTGATACTTTTACCTCTGAATAACTTTACCGCGTTGATAGAAACAGGAGACAAAACAAACATAACATCTTGGAAAAGTTGGTGCTGGGACACGTGAACTGTGAATATTTTAACATCATCTTTTTTACAAGATAGCAATTCGCATTACAAGACTTATTTTGTGTAACGTTAAGTAATTAGTCTTATCTGGTCTATTCAATATGTATATTTCGGATATACGCCTTTAACAACATAACTTTTAATATAAAAAGTTCATAGACATAGATAAATTACAGAAGACACTAATTAACGCATACAAAAGTATATCATCTCATTTATTCATGGTGCCCTGTGGCTGTTTTAACAAAACTGTCACGTTGCATTTAAATATTGTAATGCATTATTGCAACTGAAGCAAATCCGTACACGCATTTTATTTGCTAATCCAGTAAATGATGATTATTCTGATTTCTTTTTTTCTTATAATAAATAGGTTGTTTACAAGGCCGTCTTTATATAATTTTCATAATCTTTCAATCTGGAGTTGCAGTTTAAAATGATAATGTTCGTTAAAGTGA
Source organism: Mya arenaria (assembly GCF_026914265.1). Lineage (NCBI taxonomy): Eukaryota > Metazoa > Mollusca > Bivalvia > Myida > Myidae > Mya > Mya arenaria. The sequence goes on from NC_069123.1 coordinate 53,270,241, forward strand.
CTCGCTCATGTTTTTGGACCAAAGAATAGTTTTCTCGGTAATGCATTTGAAAACCCTTATTTTATCATTATTTTACTCTAAAATATCGAAATTGCAGAAAAAAACAGATATAGCATAAAAAAGTAGTTTGGTTTAAGTGGGGTTCGAACACACGCCGGTGAAATCAAGAAAATATAGATAACAGCCAGCTAGTCTACATGGCCACCGGGTCTATAACAAAAGCGGTGGATATGTTGACCTGTTAACAATACATTGATAACATCATGTGGTAATGTCAATCAACCAATCACGTACCACCACAGCCGTAGGTATTAACCCTTATAAAAATTGTGGTCTTCAAAGACGATATTTGAGCAAATATCAACATTTGCTGGAGGGTTCCAGCTTTTGGTAATTTTGTTTCAACACTCCTTATGATTTGCCACACTTAATTCGTAATTAAAAAGTGCATTTTACAAACCATGAGTGAGTTACTTTAACATATTTGGAAAGTTGAGGAATTGAATTGTTATTCAAAAATATAGTATACATGCTTGTTTATTTTGTAATTTGTCGAATATAAAAAAATCACACGGAAACCTGTGTCACACTGTCATGACTTTTGCTCCAAACTGCGGTAAGGAATAATAAGGAAGTCGATGCCGCCGTATGAATAAAGTCGAACTTTTGTCTTCAGTTCTCACCCATATTGTCGGTAAGTTTAACTGTTGGAAATGATCGCCGTTCAGAAATTTCTGGTACGAATCTCGCAACTGTTCTGTACATATTCTCGGCCAGTGTCGAATTTTATCGCGTGTTCTCGCCGTTCTGAAGCAACAACAGAGTTATTCCGACAACGTTCGAACAAGGCGGGTAACAGAAGAAGACTTGGTGTTATACAACTTGGCCTACTATGACATTTCTTGATGTATTCGATAATTGTACGACGATGCACGAGTGTTTTTCGAATATTGTACAAGGTTGCTGAACATTATAGTCCATTTCATTCATCCTTATATGGATTTTAACAAAGTGATATCAATGTAATATAACGAAATGTAATATTTTAAACATTTTAACTTTTTTGTAAAATGTTGAGCACTTGTAAGGAGATCGCTTGATATCGTACCGAATGATCATGTCAAAATACTCCTACTAAGTATTTCATTTAATTTCACGTCGTACAAAGCCTCAATGTAGTGCTAGTTTAAATAGCCTCTGGTTAAAGTAACATATATCAGGAGTTGATAGGAAAAATGCTTAGAATTGTTAAGAATATGCAAACAAATGTAAAATCATGTGTAAAAATGTAGTTCGCTGTCCGATTTTTTTTTTTAATTGTGCAAGACCAATACCACTTTGAATCGCTCTGTTGCATGTTCTCAAGAGTATTGGCCAGATTACATTTATTCCGCCTTATAATGAAATTAATCGTTCTTTATAATAATTTCTTGCACTATTGAATAACACTCTTATCTGATTTCACAATATAACATAGCCCTTTTGCTCGAGTGTAAACAATCCGTCTGTTTCTACACAAGAGGCCCGATCCAGGGTTTTGTCAAGAAAATGTAAGCTTTTTTCAGTACGTAAAAATACCTGATGATATGTACCAACATACTTGTATATATTATACACACACCACATCAGTTTTAAGCTATTAGATACCTAGTACTGGGGACAGTTTTTTTAAAGAGCAATAACTTTCGGGTTACAGACCCGTTCTAATCTTGCGCGTACTTACTACTAGTTAGAACACAATTCATCGCAGTTTCATTAACGTTTATCCTTTAATGAGATAGAAACAGCTCTGGCCATACGTATTAGCTTTATTATATTCATTAAAAGGCAACAAAAAACAAGGTTGACCCGAGGAAGACGAATGACCAACCATAATAATGTACACATTTGACGCAGGTTTCATTAATTTTTGTTAAGAAGTTACACAATAGTGGCTCCGGAAGGACCGACAACGCCAAGTCTATATCCTTCCACCGAAAACATTTGGCGGGGATAACAATCAAGGTAAGCTTAAAGACAGTCTGCTTAAAGGGCGGCATTTATTTAAGGGACATATATATGTAAGAAATATTACTTAATAAGAGCTGTCACAGTATTTGAAGAATGCCACCGAAAGTGAGATTGTCTTTTGAACACCGTCAGTACATAATAAAGTTAAGAAAATGGCAATGAAATGTCAATTATGTTTAACCAATATATCTGGTGCATTTGCACAATCACATTTATGGCTTTATGTCTAACCAGCATGGCTGGTGCATTTGCATGACTCAAATGCGTTATGTCTAAACCAAATGACTGGCGCATTTACAAGACCACATGGTATTATGTCTAACCAAAATGGCTGGCGCATTTGCAAAACCACCTGCCATTATGTCTAAACAACATGGCTGGTGCATTTGCACGACCACACGACATTATGTCTAAGTGTGACCTTAAAGGTAAGGATATGGGTATTGCACGCGACACGTCTCCCCAGTATGTCAAACATATGTGTAAAGTTATTTTAAATCTGACCTGTGGATGAGGGAGCAACAGTCCGGACACGACCACCTATACTCTGTCCTTATATGCAGCATTCCGCAGTATTCAAACACTTAAGTGTTACCTAAAACTTACAGGTAAGAACAGAGGTCTTGTACGCGACACATTGTCTTTCTATGCCATACACATGTGGCAAGTTATTTTATAAATCTCTCCATACATGAGAAAGTTACAGCCCGGACAAGAGAAGTTGAGCCGGACTAACGGACGGATGGAAGGTGCGATTTTTATATGCCAACCTCTGGGGGCATAAAAAGTTAAATATGTCCTAAAACACTGTTTCTACAATTTCGCAGATATTGGACTAAAAATCCTAACTAAAATCGCCGATAACTCACTTCACATAAAAACTAGTCTAGTGAATTTTGGTAGTTCTCCAATAGTGGTTCACATCCTCATACTAATATCTTCAGCTGGCAGAGTAGTCATCTGGCAAAACATACCGGAATGAGCCTACTCAGAATTGTCTACCGGACTGGGCGATATACTCGCGTACTGGCAATACTCTTGGTTGGCTACTAGACTTGGGGACATACTTGCGGATTGGCCATACTCCTGGATGGTTACCAGATAAGGGACACACTTGCGAACTGGAATTTCTCCGCGTTGGCTACCAGACTGGGCAATATACTCGCGGAATTGCCCAACTCTAGTTGGCTACCAGACTGGGCAACCAGACTGGGCAATATACTCACGGAATTGCCCAACTCTAGTTGGCTACCAGACTGGGCAATATACTCACGGAATTGCCCAACTCTAGTTGGCTACCAGACTGGGCAATATACTCACGGAATTGCCCAACTCTAGTTGGCTACCAGACTGGGCAATATACTCACGGAATTGCCCAACTCTAGTTGGCTACCAGACTGGGCAATATACTCGCGGAATTGCCCAACTCTAGTTGGCTACCAGACTGGGCAATATACTCGCGGAATTGCCCAACTCTAGTTGGCTACCAGACTGGGCAATATACTCACGGAATTGCCCAACTCTAGTTGGCTACCAGACTGGGCAATATACTCACGGAATTGCCCAACTCTAGTTTGCTACCAGACTGGGCAATATACTCACGGAATTGCCCAACTCTAGTTGGCTACCAGACTGGGCAATATACTCGCGGAATTGCCCAACTCCGCGTTTGCTACCAGACTGGGCAATATACTCGCGGAATTGCCCAACTCCTAGTTGGCTACCAGGCTGTGCGATATACGACTGAACCATATTCCTAGTTTACAACCACACTGGGCGATATACTTACGTACTGGCTTTACTCCTAGTTGTTTACCAGAATGGGTGATATATTCGCAGACTGACCTTTCTCCTTGATGGCTACCAGACTGGGCGATATACTCGCGGTAGTTGGCTTTAAAACTGAGGAACATTCTCGCGGACTGGCTTTACTCTTATTTGGCTACCAGGCTGGTTATACTAGCGGGCTGGCCTTACTCCAAGTTGACTACCAGACTAGTTATACTCGAGGACTGGCCTTGCTCCAAGTTGACTACCAGACTGGTCGATAAACTGGCGGACTGGCCTTACTCCTAGTTGGTTACTCCACTTGATGATATACTTGCAGAACAGCCTTACTCATAGTTGGTTACTCCACTTGATGATATACTTGCAGAACAGCCTTACTCATAGTTGGATACCCGATGGTAGACTTGATAAACAGTGTGACAAAAGTTTCTAAAAAATGTCAAAATGTTATAAGCGGGCAAATATAATTTGTTATAATTTTAACACTTCAAGGGCCATAACCCCGGAGTTTATTGGGCGAACTGGCTGTTGACCGCATGTTGCTAATAAACATTGAAACCTTGTCTAGGAAATATTAGATAAGAAATGATCAAGGCAGGGCGGACACTTCATTGTTTTATACGAAGGTGAACAACACCTTGTGTTCAATTGTGTTGATATTTCACTTGCATATACCCCGTTCTGTAAACGCCTGTGTATATTTAACACGAGACTCATATTTAACACACCATGGCCACCTCGCCCCCTCCCACCCACACCCCGTTTATGCTTATTTTATTTCACAATATCTTGAATATACAAAATATGACAGATTTATAGCGATCATGGTTCAATGTCAGTCTGTATTGTTGCCTCACGGACCGGACGATGGCTGCATGCTAACGCCCCTTTCAGCCTGAAACAAATAAGCCACATGCATATATCAATTTGTATACCCAGATATTTTTCCACTGGTTTATTGCACCAATCTTGGAAGTATGTATTTACATTCTTATAAATGGCTTTTAAAAAAATACCAAAAAAACACCGTGTTGGCCAAAAGTGGTGGGATAGCCAAAACTCAAAACGTTTTAAGTTCCATGTTTTATTAAGTTTTGAAGAACAATCCTTTTAAGGGGTAAATACATACATCCTTTGTGGCATGTTGAGTAAAAAGGAGTTGACCAAATTTTACGAAAGAAGATTTTATCATATTTTGGACTTCATAAAATTTGCTTAACTCCTAATAACAGCTTAAACATATTGCATCAAATATACACAAATGTATGTATTATGCATCCTAATATTGAACCTTAAGACTAATAAATGTTTTTTTAAACATTTTATGTTTCGGTCCTTCAAAAGACTTTTGTACTGTGGAAGGCCATAAGTAGCATGTTTGCCGTACAGAGTAAAAAACAGCCTTAAGTTCAATTGCTGGCTAAATGCAACACAAACGGAAGGTTTGACAGTAGTCTATTCAATACTTAAAAGACATCAATTTGAAAATGAGGTATTTTTTCAATATTAAGAAGCCATTTCCATTTCAGCGTCAAATGATAAGACGCAAACCTTTGAACAGCCATTAATTCCTTATGCATACAAAGAATTTGATCAAGAAAACTTCCCCCAGAAGCTTTCAATTGTGTCTATTACAACAAAAATCGACATGTCTACTCTTAATTATCTTCTAAGTAAAATACGATATTTCCACTATATCGGCTTATTTTATGAACAAGAGCTGTCACAGAGACAGCATACCCGACTATACCCCCAGTTTTAACGAGACTTCCTATGTAAAATAATAAAGGACAGTGTGTTCATTTCATGCAAGATAATTATCTGACTTAATCAGTTAAGTGGGTTGGATAATTGGGAACACATGTCTGAAGTTCAAATGCAATACATGATGCATTAACTGAGATATTGACTTAAATGTCGTTACACGCAAAACCTTAACCTGAGTTTTAAAGGGCCATCAATTGCATTATATGCAATTAAAAGTGATTTAACTTGATTATTTAAGCAGGGAGGATGGTTAAATACCGTTGTATAATTAAGGAATGCATTGCGGGGTTGATGTCATTATCGGGATATGAACGCAATTGGGTTGGTCAATGTGTGTGGAGTCCGTGCGTTCATATCCCCGATAATGACATCAACCCCGCAATTCATTCCTTATATTTACACCAATAGTTCATTATTTCATTCAAGAATTGTTAAAAAAAAATCTTCATTTCATTTAAGAAAACCTTTAAGTAATCCGTTGTTACCCATTCTGTAAATAGAACGACCCGACTATAACCGGAAACATTTTTTAAATGACGTCACAATAACGCGGGAAAAGATCAACCACTTGAAATCACTTTAAAACGTAAAATTGAAACACTTCTGGTACCATTATATTTAAAATATAATAAACTTACACTTTTAAAAATGTTGAATTATATTTTACGGGACCTGCAGACACAATACAACAAATAACAAGATCAATAGCTTTCATGTATATTGTTATGCAATGAATTACGATCCGAACATATCCGAAGATGTTGCGTTCATATAATGGTAAAATGTCATGCATCATGTAGTTGCAAAGATACCAATTTATATGTACTTACAAGCATAACCAGAAAGGTCCTCAATTTGCATAATATTCAAGATAGAGTTATAAAAACTGCTTAATTAAGGAGAACGGATGGTTGGGAATGCTCTTGATAAATGCCAAAGCAAAACATAAAAAAATTGCTGAGATACTAAATTTAATGTGGTTAATAACATGCAAAAGCTTATCGAAGATGTGTTGATGATGCCAGTGTGAGTAGTATGGCTCTCCTTGTATTCCAAAAAGTCCAGCTTAAAATGACAAAGAGTAGAGCCGTTACGCTTCAACTTGAACACTTGGGGTTTTCTGGCTGATAACTATTAAACAAAATTGATCAGTTTTACAATTAGTTATCTTGTGTTTATAGACAGCTTAAACATATTGCATCAAATATACACAAATGTATGTATTATGCATCCTAATATTGAACCTTAAGACTAATAAATGTTTTTTTAAACATTTTATGTTTCGGTCCTTCAAAAGACTTTTGTACTGTGGAAGGCCATAAGTAGCATGTTTGCCGTACAGAGTAAAAAACAGCCTTAAGTTCAATTGCTGGCTAAATGCAACACAAACGGAAGGTTTGACAGTAGTCTATTCAATACTTAAAAGACATCAATTTGAAAATGAGGTATTTTTTCAATATTAAGAAGCCATTTCCATTTCAGCGTCAAATGATAAGACGCAAACCTTTGAACAGCCATTAATTCCTTATGCATACAAAGAATTTGATCAAGAAAACTTCCCCCAGAAGCTTTCAATTGTGTCTATTACAACAAAAATCGACATGTCTACTCTTAATTATCTTCTAAGTAAAATACGATATTTCCACTATATCGGCTTATTTTATGAACAAGAGCTGTCACAGAGACAGCATACCCGACTATACCCCCAGTTTTAACGAGACTTCCTATGTAAAATAATAAAGGACAGTGTGTTCATTTCATGCAAGATAATTATCTGACTTAATCAGTTAAGTGGGTTGGATAATTGGGAACACATGTCTGAAGTTCAAATGCAATACATGATGCATTAACTGAGATATTGACTTAAATGTCGTTACACGCAAAACCTTAACCTGAGTTTTAAAGGGCCATCAATTGCATTATATGCAATTAAAAGTGATTTAACTTGATTATTTAAGCAGGGAGGATGGTTAAATACCGTTGTATAATTAAGGAATGCATTGCGGGGTTGATGTCATTATCGGGATATGAACGCAATTGGGTTGGTCAATGTGTGTGGAGTCCGTGCGTTCATATCCCCGATAATGACATCAACCCCGCAATTCATTCCTTATATTTACACCAATAGTTCATTATTTCATTCAAGAATTGTTAAAAAAAAATCTTCATTTCATTTAAGAAAACCTTTAAGTAATCCGTTGTTACCCATTCTGTAAATAGAACGACCCGACTATAACCGGAAACATTTTTTAAATGACGTCACAATAACGCGGGAAAAGATCAACCACTTGAAATCACTTTAAAACGTAAAATTGAAACACTTCTGGTACCATTATATTTAAAATATAATAAACTTACACTTTTAAAAATGTTGAATTATATTTTACGGGACCTGCAGACACAATACAACAAATAACAAGATCAATAGCTTTCATGTATATTGTTATGCAATGAATTACGATCCGAACATATCCGAAGATGTTGCGTTCATATAATGGTAAAATGTCATGCATCATGTAGTTGCAAAGATACCAATTTATATGTACTTACAAGCATAACCAGAAAGGTCCTCAATTTGCATAATATTCAAGATAGAGTTATAAAAACTGCTTAATTAAGGAGAACGGATGGTTGGGAATGCTCTTGATAAATGCCAAAGCAAAACATAAAAAAATTGCTGAGATACTAAATTTAATGTGGTTAATAACATGCAAAAGCTTATCGAAGATGTGTTGATGATGCCAGTGTGAGTAGTATGGCTCTCCTTGTATTCCAAAAAGTCCAGCTTAAAATGACAAAGAGTAGAGCCGTTACGCTTCAACTTGAACACTTGGGGTTTTCTGGCTGATAACTATTAAACAAAATTGATCAGTTTTACAATTAGTTATCTTGTGTTTATAGACAGTTAAAACACCACTTAAAATCTTAAATTGTGCAACAAGAGGAATGGAAAAAGCAGACAAAAAACTTTTTTTATGATAACTGCATTTTTTCATATCTGAGATGTCTAAATTATGTACGAAACGCAAAATGAATATCAAGATGCCCAAATTTGATATTTATTTTACTTTAATTACATGTTTTATGCTAAGTTTTGGCACACGTTTAAGAGAACAACATTTTCACATTGTCAACATCTGACTTAATTATAACTGATTTGCTGATAATGTTACATTTTTAAATCATTTACATACACATGATTACCTCCTTAACTTACATCTTCATTCTTCTGTTATATGGGATTCAGAGCTGCAGATACCAGTTTTTGATTGCTTGACTAGTTTGGAGCAGTGCCACATTGGAATATGCAAAAAGACACTAAGGCAATGTTTTTTCTCAGAAAAAAACTACCATCTACTATTGTTAAAAGATGAAATGCCTGTAAACTTTCATTTGAGGCATACACTTGCCAATATCAGTCAAACACTTGTTAAATAATGAAGAAATTCGTGAATTATAACAATAGCTGTCGTAAGACAGCGCGCTCGAATACACCGCTTTGACTTAGAAGTGAATACAATATTGATGTATGTGCCTGCCAAAAGCAATAAAAATCAAAATAAAACGCAAACAGTGACCATTACTACTCTTTGGGGCCCAAAACACAATCTCATAAAAGGTCTCTATAAACTCTTTAGATATACCAAGTTTGCTCGAAATATGTCAACCCTTACTTAAGATAATCAATACCAACCATGTTTCTATTAATAATAACTTTGACCTTGACCGTGATGCTATGGGCCTTAAACGCATTCTAATGAAAGGTCTCTATAACCTCTTCATATATACCAAGTTTGGTCACTAGATGTCAAACCTAGCTAAATTTATTCGATACATGAGGTGACTTTGACGCTGCCCTCCCACCAGCCCGCCCAAACAATGACCCAGATCATTCTTATAACTTGCTTTGCCCCTTGCAAAAATCTGGTTAAAGGCCTAGTTTAAGGAATGTTTGGCATGATAATCTCCTGCTGTGCATCCCCTGTTATATGCACTGGTGTCACAGTAGGGGCCAATTTCCTGTGTTATTTGTTTATTGGCTCAAGGCCATAAAAGGTATTTCTATAAAACTTGAACTGCACAGCAGGATACCAAGATCAGAGATCTGACAGGCAGCACAAGGCAATAAAGATAAAGATCAATACACAGAAGTTGAGTACACAGTTTTAGGTGGGGGGTCACTTACAAAAGGCTTAAACTAGGCCTTTAAGAATATAAAAATGTGCTAGTCAAAAGAAATCAACAGAAATTAAAAAAAAATATCAAGGGCCATAATTGCACAGCAGGATACCCAGATCAGAGATCTGACAGGCAGCACAAGGCAGTAAAGATAAAGATTAATACACAGAAGTTGAGTACACAGTTTTAGGTGGGGGGTCACTTACAAAAGGCTTAAACTAGGCCTTTAAGAATATAAAAATGTGCTTGTCAAAAGAAATCAACAGAAATTAAAAAAAAATATCAAGGGCCATAATTGGTATTTAGGGTTTAAATGGAGTTATGTAACCTTATTTAAAGATGGTCGTCATTAAGTGTGCGAAGTATTAAGTCAATTGAATGAGGGGTATATATTTTTTTCATTAAAATCCAAATTTGCCTTAAAACTTAAACGTTAGTTCCTAATTCAATCAGGGGCCATAACTTGTATAAATGATAATATGGAGTTATGTTACCTCATTTTGTGATGGTCCTGAACAAATGTGTGAAGTATTAAGTCAATTGAATGAAGGGTATAAAAGTTATTAAAAATATCCCAACCTGCCCTTAAACTTAGTTAAACCCTAAGTTCCAAAGTCAATCAGGGGCCATAATTTGTATTTAGGATACTATGGAGTTAGGTAACCTAATGATGTGATGGCCATGAACAACTGTGTGAAGTATTGAGGGAATTGAATGAAGGGTTTTGATCTTATAGTGAAACTCCCGACTTGCACTGAAATTTTAACAGGACGCCGACGCTGGGGCAAGTAGTAAAGCCCTCCTTATTCTTGAATAGTCGAGCCAAAAAAATGAAGGCAATATTTCATGAAGAAAACAATCTTTCGGACATTTTGCAGTATTTTTTTTAACAATTCAAAGGTTGCACTCAATTTATTGACTACACAATATCATATTGGAGGAGTCGAAACCACACATGCTTAGAAATTCTTCCTACTGTAAAGTGGCAGTATTCCTTGCCGGCAGCCAGTATGGAATTCAGGACAGGAATTGGTTTCGACCAGCACATACTTTTGTCCTTTACATCCCCTCCAGAGCTTCAGCAACCAGGCTGGCTTTACAATAAACAATAGGTTTATGTTTTAGGCATTTTTGAGTGTATTTTGGATAAATGAAGAGAAAAGGCTCTCACTTGGTTGTAACGAGGACACTTTTCATCCCCTTTGCCTGAAAATTGTCGAGTAGTTCACTTTTAAAATCAGTACATAGAGCAACACGATCATTTAATTGATCATAAATTATTTGAAATTATGATAATATCCTATTTATTCCTACAGACAATGACAATTTGAACATTTATACAACACCATCATCTACCATTGTCTTGTATTGCTGTTTTTGCGTTAAGGCTGGTTTGTATTGTAGGACAATATTTTCCTGATCCTGACATTTGTTCATGAATATATTTTACAATGATTGCATGGTATAAATTTATGTCCATGGGTTAATCATATGATAAATTGAGTTAATCGGATGAGAAATGCTAATCTCGGTTATTTTCCGAATCAATGTCAATTACAGGTCCCACTTTAAACGGATATTCAACAGGCTTTGTATGTACATGTACTTGGCCCGGTAGCACAGTGGTAAGAGTCACTTGCCTATGTCCAGATCGACACGAGATTTAATTCTGAATACTACTTGATCATTTAATTGATCATAAATTATTTGAAATTATGATAATATCCTATTTATGCCTACAGACAATGACAATTTGAACATTTATACAACACCATCATCTACCATTGTCTTGTATTGCTGTTTTTGCGTTAAGGCTGGTTTGTATTGTAGGACAATATTTTCCTGATCCTGACATTAGTTTATGAATATATTTTACAATGATTGCATGGTATAAATTTATGTCCATGGGTTAATCATATGATAAATTGAGTTAATCGGATGAGAAATGCTAATCTCGGTTATTTTCCGAATCAATGTCAATTACAGGTCCCACTTTAAACGGATATTCAACCGGCTTTGTATGTACATGTACTTGGCCCGGTAGCACAGTGGTAAGAGTCACTTGCCTATGTCCAGATCGACACGAGATTTAATTCTGAATACTACTTGACTTTTATAAATGATTATTGTGTATAATAAGAAATGGAGTGTAGGATGATATCCCCCCCGGATGATTGCCCCCCCAGACATTAGCCCCTAGGACCATATCCCCCCCGGATGATAGCCCTCCCAGACAATAGCCCCCCTGCATATATATAAATGACTTTACATATATACACTCTTTTAAATTTGCATATTCATAAAACTCATAAAACATAAAAAAATGCCATTAAGTGGTCCTTTTCTGGTTCTCTATACAGACTTGTGAATCAAGTGTTCAGCGAACAAAACCTATAGTTACAGTTCAAACAGTGCATACCCTGATAAGACAGATCATGTATGAGCCACCTGATCGGGGTCCACACTGTTTGCAAATGTCCCTATTACCATCAAACAGAATTGTAGTGTTGAAGGGTACAATGAAGGGTGGCCAATGTTGTGGGAATTAGTGTTACAAGTTCGATTTTGACTTGTAAAAATAGTCCTCACAATTTCGAGTCATTGAGGTTTGAGAATATCACATATAATGTCATTATCGCATTAAGGATTATCACCCTATTAAATAATTAAAGGTCAATGCAAATGATAATTAAAGGTGAGAACTTACTGATCAAAGATTATTAAATGAGTGCTTAGTCAACAAATAACAGAGAAAACAATTAACTTTTAAAATAATAAATGTTTCATTGTAAAATCACATGCTTTTTCCGTTTATTTTTCACTATTCATGATTTTTTTTTTCATTGATTTATGCCTTTGGGTTGTTTTATTTTATAATAAAAATCATTGTTTTGCAAATTTGCTTAAATAAACTGGTTATAATATGCATTTTAATATTGGGGGGGGGGGGGGATATCGTCCGTTTTTTCACTAAGACGGGGGGGCTATCTTCCGGGAGGGCTATGGTCCTAGGGGCTAATGTCTGGGGGGGGGGGGCAATCATCCGGGGGGGATATTATCCGTACCTCTAAGAAATGTTAGCAATACATCCATGAGGTTCAAGTTTTCTCTTCATAATTCGTGACAGAATAAACAATACACGTTAGCTTCACATTTAAAAGAAGCTATGCCAGACAAGGAGAAGTCTCGCTAATTTTGCTCTAAATGCAAAGAAACAGTTCACAACAGTTCACAACCCTTCTTAATGTGTTTTTTAAACTATCAGATAACAGACTCTTATGTTTGACTTTCAAGAACATCAGAAGCGACGACGTAGCCGTACCAAAGAGTAATATGTGAGAAGAAGGAGAATGGAACATTACTACCACCAAAGAGAACTAAGACATGCAAGTCTGTGGAGAGCTTTGACTTGTCGGTCATTCGAAATATTCACCAAAATTCTTCACTTCCGTATCGCCAACACTTTAACACCACTGAGGTCATAACTGAGACAGGTGAAAGTCATAGTACGCGTGAAAAACGTCACATTTCGGTAATAGTATGGTAGTCTTTATTTTAACCTGTTTAATCATAAATGAACAAGTACACTTATTTAAGTGGCAAACTTGTTTGCAATTATAAGAATAATTAATGTCATAGCAGTTATGACAAAGTCCATCGATGTGTTTGATGAGAGTCGACAGTACAAGGTGATACCTAGCTTGCAATCACGATGCAAAGCATATTGACCAGTGCAAAGGAAAATCATGTTTTGGATGACCAGATGGATCCCATGGTGATTGCTCTTAACGACGATATATCTACTAAGTCAGATGACTTATTTTAATGATTTTACTGTACATAATAAATTCATAAAAAACTTGCACAAATAATAATAGAATAATAATAAAAAAGAGGTGTCACGTTTTGTGACGAATGCCCCCGAATTTGAACAAATGTCAGTACATAAAAAAGGAAAGAAAATAGGAATATCTTGTCCATTACGTCTAACCAAAATGGCAAGTGCATTTGCAAGACCACAACCATGGTATTATGTCTAACCAACATGGCTGATGCATTTGCATGACCCGTTTGCATAATGTCTAACAAACATGGCTGATGCATTTGCATGACTACATGGCATTATGTCTAACCCGCATCGCTGGTGCATTTGCAACACTACATAACATTATGTCTTACCTATAAGGCTGGTGCATTAATTTTGTAAGACCACAGTGGTGGCATTATGTCTAACAAACATGGCTGGTGCATTTTCTATACCATATGCCATTATTTCTAACCAATATGGCTGGTGGCCTTGCAAGACCACATGACATTATGTCTAACCAATATAGCTGGTACATTTGCAAGACCCATTGCATTATGTCTTACCAATATGGCTGGTACATTTGCAAGATCACAATACATTAGGTTTGTGCCATAGGATTGACTCCTCTATGCTTGACAACAATACAGCATGGGTCTTGCAAATGCAACATAGCCTTTACGTGTCAAATACATACGGCATGGGTGTTGCAAATGCAACATTGCCTTTACGTGTCAAATACATACGGCATGGGTCTTGAAAATGCAACATTGCCTTTACGTGTCAAATAGATATGGCAAGTTATTTTAAATTGCCTCTGAACATACAAAATACCAACCATAATTAACAAACTACACTCTTATGTCGTTAAATACAGCATTCCATAGTAAAAAAACACTTGTGAGACCTTGACCTAAGAGGTAGGGACACGGGTCTTGCACGCGACACGTCGTCTTGACATGTCGAAACATGTGGCAAGATATTTTTAAATCTGCCCATACAAGAGAAAGTTACAGCAAGGACACGACAAGCTTTACTCTATTTTCTAATATGCAGCATCATTCCGTAGTAAACAAACACTAAGTGTGAACTTGAGATAAGGATATATGTCTTGCACGCGACACGTCGTCTTGGGATGTCAAACAAATGTGGCAAGTTATTTTAAAATCTGTACATACATAAAAAAGTTACAGCCCCGACATGACCACCTATACTCTATGTCTCATTTGCAGCATTCCATAGTATTCAAACACTAAGTGTGACCTTGACCATAGAGGTAGGGACACGGGTCTTGCACGCAACATGTCGTCTTGGGATGTCAAACACATGTGGCATGCTATTTTAAAATCTGTCCATACAAGACCGGACACGAGAAGTTGAAGACGGACGAACGGACAGTGCGATTTAAATATGCCCACCTTTGGGGACATAAAAACACACGCTCACACACATACACACAATACACATGTTCAAGATCCGAACCGTTGAGAATATAAATAAAAATTCACAAAGTGTTCATGCCTGTCGACATTAGCGCCTGAGCTATTCAGTCATTTGATGACTTGAATATTTAATTAAAATAATTTAACCTGCAGATATAATTATAGCGTACCAAGTGCACAATTTGTAGAAATTATTACGGTGACAGCCGAAGATAAAAATAGAGATTTATTTTAAGGTGTAATGATGCTAATGAGAGTCTTTTAGGATCAGGTAAATATTGTTGGTAAATAAAAAAAATAATAATAAGTCCTCAAATAAATGTACAAAACTGGCATTGCCATCGGTCTTGATGATTAATCATCCTACCATATTATCAAAATAGCAAGACGGTGAAGTTTTCCAGAATTGTTGCCTTGTTATAGTAATACACTTACGCACTAAAACGTCCAAGATGCTGTGCTGTAGTTTTGGGGGTCTAATTTGGATTGTATTGGACTTCTGAGCCTGTCTGTCAAGCCTCATATATCTTAAAAATCAAAAATGAACATAAATATAACAAATTGCATGCAAGATTTTAGGTAAATTAATGTAGCATTCAGTTTAGTTTAAACTTGTTTATTTTACAACGATTGTGAAACAAGCTTTTGCAACTTATATTAATCACTCAAAGTATTGTTGTTGCAAACGGCGTGCCCTCACCTCCATTTCCGGTCCTCCAAGGCGTCCGCCAAGCGGGGGGGGGGTACTTTCAACCTGGCTCTATCTCCTTTTTATCAACAAGCTCCTGTGTGACCTAGAGGACTCCCCATATGGGTCCTTCATTGGAGATATCAAAACCGGAAGCCCGTCGTTAGCAGACGACATAACGCTAGTGTCTACAAATAGATCATCACTTCAGGCCCGGATCAACACTGTTACAGAGTATGCCAATAAATGGGGTTACAAATTTAATGAAACGAAATGTGCCTATCTTGTTTTCAGGGAAAGCAGATGCTCTATTAACACTGTACTGATTAACGAAACTATCCTTCGCTCATCAGAAAGTGCAACTCACGTAGGACTAGTTCTCCATAAATCGTCCAAATGCAGCCTTGCTGTTGAAGCAAGAGCAAGAAAAGGACGAGCCTCAATATTTTCCTTAATGACAATTCGTGATTCGAACTTCGACGTTAACCCTCTAGTTCTATCCGATTTAGTGCAAAAGATTGCTGTTCCATCACTGTTATATGGGGTGGAGTTATAGTCAACTCTTACGGAAATTGACATTCTGAACATACAACGCGTCTTAAGGCTCGCAGCGAAAATGAGCAAAAATATGCCTTCATGAACTCGTACTGACATGGCACTGGGGCTTCTTGGCTGGTACCCAATGATACTCCATATTGACAAAAGAAAACTAATGTTCTTCCATAAACTCTGCTGCATGAAAACATGCGTACAATTTCTTATGAGGCCAGAAACAAACTTCTTAACTGCTATCCCTCATTACGTCCAGCAACAACGCAAGACTTTGTTACGCATCTATTATGTGAACAGACATTACATACATTGGGACATAGCGAAGAAAAAACATACATCAATGACGTATGCAGTTTTGTGGCTGCTTCCCTTTGTGAAATAATTGAGTGACGCAACCCTAAGCAACCATAACTAAGCGATTTAACCTTAGGGTATAATTATTTTCGGCTCATTCAATTAACTGTAACCATGTTATAACGTTACTCCGTTATAACTGTAATTGATAAATTGCATTTATTTAGTTCTGTATGTATATAGCTTGTCATGACATGTTTGTATTGATGTATATATTGTATAATTGTGATTGTTTAAAATATTGCATATGTTGAAATCACCCTCGGGTGGAAATAAAGAGAATATATACATTTGATGACTTGAATGTTTAACATAATTTAACCTGCAGATATAATTATAGCGTACCAAGTGCACAATTTGTAGAAATTATTACGGTGACAGCCGAAGATAAAAATAAAGATTTATTGTGAGGTGTAATGATGCTAATAAGAGTCTTTGAGGATCAGGTAAATATTGTTGGTTAACAAAAAAAGTTTTAAGAAGTCCTCAAATAAATGTACAAAACTGGCATTGCCATCAGTCTTGATGATTAATCATCCTACCATATTATCAAAATAGCAAGACGGTTAAGTTTTCCAGAATCGTTGCCTTGTTATAGTAATACACTTACGCACTAAAACATCTAAGATGCTGTGCTGTAGTTTTGGGGGTCCAATTTAGATTGTATCTTCTGAGCCTGTCTGTCAAGTCTCATATATCTTAAAAATCAAAAATAAACATAAATATAACAAATTGCATGCACGATTTTAGGTGAATTAATGTAGCATTCAGTTTAGTTTAAACTTGTTTATTTTACAACGATTGTGAAACAAGCTTTTGCAACTTATA
The DNA here is from genome assembly GCF_026914265.1 of Mya arenaria. Classification (NCBI taxonomy): domain Eukaryota; kingdom Metazoa; phylum Mollusca; class Bivalvia; order Myida; family Myidae; genus Mya; species Mya arenaria. The sequence continues at coordinate 53,287,654 of NC_069123.1, forward strand.
TTAATCACTCTCGTTGGTACGATGTTGCGCGATGGTGTGGTCTGGTGTTAAACCGGAGCACACGGAGGAAACCCACTTGTCCAACTTGCTGACCACATTGTAGCATTTATGGGTTTTTTTCAAAACTGAATTTTGATACATGCAACACATCTTGGAATTCATTTTGTCATGCTTTAATCATGCCAGCATCAGACCACATATCTTTAATATATGTCTAATATAAATATGTACTTCATTAAAACCACAGTTTTGATAAAAAAATGATTTTTTTCATGATATATGGCTTTATGAGAAATAATACCTAAAAACGCCATGTTGGACATCTTTAAAGTGGACCTCCAATTATTGTGACAATAATTAAGCCTCAATTTTAACTACCACCTTTCATGAGAAACTTCTATTTGTCTAGACCCTCTCAACTGGAAAATTTCCATGCACCATTACATTCAGTCATTCAAGAACCGAACATGTGCACTAGTGTTTGAAAGTATACAACCCTGATATTGAACAACAGGAGAAATAACTGTTGTCACTAAGTGGTATATGTGTCTCAACTCTAATAAGCAGTTATATGATACACGCTTGGATCCTGTCTGAATGCTTCTCCAAATGAGTGTTTATCCCTCCCCACACGTATCGGAAACTTTGTTGCACACAATACAAAACCTACATCCTATTTTATAGGAGCATATCAGATTTGTTGAAGCCTTATTCCTGAGCCTGAAATTCAAAATTCATATCCTGCAATAGGCACATGCGAAAAGGTTGCATTTACAATACTCTGAATTCAAACTCAGAAGATACAGACCTTATATACTAAATGGCCTTAAAAAAAGCAAGTACTCTTAATGTAAATCATCGAAGTAATACATGTAAAATTATGCTACACTCAAAAATCATACAATTAACTATGTCAGTAGACAAATATCAACAAAAAACCTTCCAGCAATATGTTCTTTATCAAAGCCATAAGTTGTCATATCAATACACATAAATCTATTGAAAATGTAACATCAAAATTATTATGATATTTGCCTTCAAAATGAAAATATAAAACTTTCCTTAAGTAACATTTGAAATAAAGAATAAACAACAATCAAATAGTTATACCTGAAATAAGACAATAAAAAGATTTACAGCAAAATAATTATAACCTAACATGTATGATACACAATCATTTTTTTCTCAGAATAAGCTTCCCTGAATTGATTTTGTAATACATCAGGTGTGCATATATTCCTGAACCCGAAAATCAGGATTCCTATCCTGCGATAGGCACATGTGAAAAGAAAAATAAAGGTACTAACAAAAACCTGAAATCAAGCCCAGGAGAAAAATACAGATCTGATATGCTAAATGGTCATACAAGAACAATTACTGAAACAAAAATGCAAAACAATAGAACAAATGATACAAGCTTGAATTATGCTACAAAACGATGAACCTATCTTACACGAGCGGCTATGGTAGATGCTTTTTCTCCCACCTCAGTTAAACAAAATTAAGTAAAAAGGTATATTTTTGCCGGAACTCTTTTGTGCTTAGTGAAAATAATTGCGTACTTATATGCAATAATTCGTGGTTGTCATGGATATTCGCGCAGTGATTCAAGAGTATGTAAATGGTCTGATCAGTCTTTAAATAGTTCTAAGAAGAGTGAAACATTATTTCTTGAAAGGTGCGTGAAAATTGTTTTCTGGTGACATTTGAAGCGAGAAATAATTAACTCGCGTTCTAAATATTGCCACCAGACAAGGTTTCCATGATGCGCTACAGGCGACAGTCTTCAACAAGGGAGGTAATTACAATCTGGTGACCATTAAAAGAAGTTCCATACGGGCATTTTATCTTCGCCCGTGGGCAAGATAAAAAATTCTAGCATGGTTAAATTAATGGATCTACTTGTCTGAGGTGGGAGAAATCCTATTTCAGTATGTTAACCTAACAACCTATAATTTAGATACAAACGCATCATAATTCAAGTGATAATAAATTCAAAATATTACATACCAAACATTATTATTACAAATATGCAAACGTATCATACACAAATTGCTCACAAGAAGATAATTTCGGCAGGTTACAGTAGCATATAACATCTGTGAAAGCCATATTTCTGAGCCTGAAAATCAGGATTTCTATCCTGAGATAGGCACATGTGAAAGGGAAAATAAAGGTATTTACAAAAACCTGAAAACAAGCCCAGGAGAATAATACAGATCTGATATACTGGATGGACATACAAGAACAGTAACTGAAATATAAATGTTAAAAATGGAACAAATATTTTGAGTTTAAATTGTCCTCAAATACATCAAAACAATGCTTCATGGCATAAAGTATCAAAACGTCTTTAATTGCAAACATTAATGAATTAAAGCTTTTAAATGGTAAAGCTTTTATAAGTTGTCCAAAAAATGCGCATAAACTTACAATTTCATCATCAAAATTATAATACACCATTTCAATATGTTACCCTAATATGAATAAACTATTACAATTTCAACATCAAAATTATAATACTACTATGACATCATTTCAATATGTTTACCTACACACTATTACAATTTCAACATCAACATATCCGCATAAACTATTACAATATCAACAACAAGGTTTTAATACAATATTTTAACCTAACAGGCTTTTATATTGATACAGATACACAATAATTCAAGTAATAATAAATTCATAATATAACATCTCAAACATTATTATTACATACATGTAAACGTATCATACACAAATTTGTCTCAGGAGTAGAACTTCTGCAGTTTTACAGTAGCATATCACATCTGTAAAAGCCATATTTCTGAGCCTGAAAATCAGGATTTCTATCCTGCGATAGGCACATGTGAAAAGGAAAAATAAAAGTACTTACAAAAACCTGAAATCAAGCTAAGGAGAAAGATACAGATCTGATATACTGAATGGTCATACAAAAATAGTAACTGAATTATAAATGTAAACGATGGAACAAATATTACCAGCTTGACCTATGCACAATTCCAATAAAATCACTCTAAGAGTTTAATATTGCAGGGATGAAAATATCTATTTCAGGCCCACATTTAAAATTCAAACTATAAAAAGGAATAGTTTAATATTGGTCATAATAATATTCAGAATGCACAAACAAAAGTATAACAGCAACATCCGATGTTGCTGTTATACTATTGTTTGTGCATTCTTAGTAAGAAAGAGTACAATTGTTTTATATATAAACATTACATCCATTAATTGACAATTAAAATTAGAAATAAAAATTCACAAATATACATTCACAACAAAATATGTATTACCAATACACATTAGCTTTTCTACATTATCTTTACAGTAGCATATCAGGTCTGTAAAACCATATTCCTGAGCCTGAAAATCAGGATTCCTATCCTGCGATAGGCACATGTAAAAAGAAAAATAAAGGTATTTACAAAAACCTGAAAACAAGCCCAGGAGAAAAATACAGATCTGATATGCTAAATGGTCATACAAGAACAATTACTGAAATGTAAATGCAAAACAATAGAACAAATGATACAAGCTTGAATTATGCTACAAAACAATGAACTAAATTGCAAGGTGCAATATTTCTGGACAAGAGTTCCAAATGGCTAGTGTGTGCAAACATGTATGACTTAAAGTTATTATTTCCATCGTAGTAATGCACACACATTATCAAAAACATCATTATCAGTTATAATACAATACTTTTATATGTACAATTAACAGCTTTTAATTGAATATCAAAATTAAATACAAATACACAATAGTTCATGTGAAAATAAATTAACAATATCCACACTCAAACCATAATAACAGTATCCAACTTAAAGTATTACACACAATTTACTCGCAAGAGAAGCATTTCTTTACTTTTACAGTAGCATATCAATTTCAATTTCAATTTATTTAATTGATAAAGGCCTCCGGCCCAAGACAACATATTATACAGATACATATATGTACACAATGAGTGGAAAAGGGTTATGACATTGTTAATATTCAAACTTTTAAGATACAGCTTTACACAAATATTACATGCAAGCAAATAATAGTTGATAATAAACATGGTTCAAAAATAAATAAATAATGTTAGAACTGTCAAATAAAAGTTATTAGAATTGACTATGTGAATCAACCAAGTCTTATCAATAATTAATTATTATATATCTGTTAATTACGTATTTAGATGCCAGGAATATAATTATAATACATTTACCAATACTTAAGAGATTTTAATTGTACAACTAAGGTGTTTGTATTTTAATACTAGTATAATATGCTCAAATTGTTTGTCTGGATATACATACAATATACTTTCAACAATATAAAACAACATTCAATTTAATGCAATTATATAGATATGGTGAAGAGGAATTGTTAAAACAAAAACAAAAGATTTTTACATTAAAGAACGGACACTAATGCATGACATTGTAACGCAAATATAATAACAATTGTAATTAGGTTGTTTAATGTTGTTTAAGTAAATTTACAGACATATACACATATTGATTTTCCATGATTATAAATATGAAAATTTGTAAATGGTATTGTTGAAAACAAGACTTATCTTGTCTTATTGTTATTTTACTAGAACACATGTCATAAAAAGTATATAACCTGATAAGACACAGATAAACTTATTTGATATTTGAACTGATTAACAGAACAACTATGACAACATAACCTAACGGTAAGACACCATTACTGCATGGAATTATATCCTTTACCCGACAGCCTATTCGAAACGAAAAAAATAGGTTGTCAATAGGAAACAATATATATTTAAGACATATATATATATATATATATATATACATACATATATACATATATATATATATATATATATATATATATACATACATATATATATATATATATATATATATATATATATATATATATATATATATATATATATATATATATATATATATATATATATTAATATATAAAACATTCGGCTTACTTCAACATAAAAAGTGTATTATATTGCATCAAATCATATTTATGACCTTTGTAGCATTACTATGTGGATCTCTGAGTCGAAATATTATAATATTAGGTATTAAATTCAAGACAATCTGATGGTAGATAGTACTAGATACTAAAATAGTATGGTAATTTTCAAACTATGGTCACAATTATGAATCTAAAATAATGCCATTAATAATACATGAAATGAGGGAAACTAAATACATGACTAAAATGCTTCAACATATAGAGTACTACTACTGTAATGCTCGTGATATACCATGTATATTTCCAACTGTTAAGAAAACATTTTTTCTAATACACAACAAAAGTATACATAAAGGCACATATATAACATTATGCATTTAATTATTATCTGTTAAATACAACTTCCTATATTTCATAGCATAAAATATGAACATAGATACATTTAATACAATTTGTTCATTTCTTGAAGACATCAGTACAGTAAATTTGTTAACAGTGGGATCAGTATAATATTTACTAGGCAGGTATTTCAACCTTAAATCATTGTAGTGTTGGCACTTAAACATAAAATGGTACTCAGTTTCTGGTTCTATATTGCAGAGTTTGCATATGCGTCTGTCCCTTGGGGTGCTTATATATCTACCCCTTTCGATTTCTAAGTCATGAGAAGAACAACGGAAACATGCCATCGCATTTCTAAATTTTCTTATTTTTACAATGTCTAAATAATTTTCATGACACAAATTATCTTTGAACAAAGAGTAATAAGTTAACTTAGGACTGTCAATAACTGCAGAACGCCATTCCTGCAAGTACTGGTCTTTCAATGTTTGTATAATACGTGATATAAACAGTTTTTCATTGTTCACATTTTGCTCTAACCACACATAGTTATAACCATTTTGACATAAAATGTTCCTTACATTGGTTACCCAATTTCTGTTGCCAATTTGGTCTTGCAAATTTAATAAATCATATGCTTTCCTAACAAATCTATATTTAGGAAGTTTAATTATTCTCATCCAATATTTCAAAACACGCTTTATAGCGATAATAAACATGGGAAAACGTCCACAATCACCAAGCACCGGAAAGTTCATCGTATGTTTTGGTATGCACATATAACGTTTGCAGGCATATAGTTGTACTTGTTCTGTTGGTACCATCCTTTCTGCACCCCAAATTTCTGCACCATATAACAAGATTGGGACAACTTTAGTATCAAATATTTTGAAAAATGTAGATTTATTCATTTGTCCATAGTCATATAGTCTAGATAAAACAGTTAGCAACACTCGTTTTGATTTTAAAGCTTGATCTGACGCCATCCTATTTAAAGATAATTGTCTTGTAAGTAGTACCCCGACATATGTAAAATCATTTACAACATCTAATAACGTCCCTCTATAGTTCCACTTCTCAAATTTAGACAAGGTACCTCCATTCTTAAAAACCATAATTTTAGTGTTCTTAATATTGACATTTAAACCAAACTGATAACAAAATTCACTTAGTGCATTTAAAAGGCGTTGTAGACCACACGGAGTGTCAGCAAGCAAAGCCAAGTCATCTGCAAAGAACACAGAGTTTATCTGGGTAGTGTCTGGAAATAGCTGTATACCATTAAATGCCGGAGGTTCAATAAGCTTGATAAATTCATTTATGAAGAGAATGAATAAAACAGGTGACGCTATACATCCTTGCCTCAAACCAAGAGGGCAGTTAAAACTTTCAGACAATGTTCCATGATTTGCGCGAACCCTCCCCTTCACTGACAAATACATAGCTCGAAATGAGGAATAAAGTTTTCCATGTATACCGTTGGTCGACATGACATTAAATAACTTGACTCTGTTTACAACATCAAATGCTTTTTGGAAGTCCACATAGGCCACGTATAACTTTTTACCAAGTGTAGATAATTGTTTATTAACAAGAGAATGCAATATAAATGCATTGTCGACAGTCCGGTATCCTTCTCTGAAACCTGATTGATTTTCACTTAGCCTATTAAATATATTAATGAAAAATGTAAGGCGCCTATTTATAATGCCAGTGTATATTTTGCCCATAACATTCAACAATGAGATGCCTCGATAATTGTCAGTTACATCAGGATCACCTTTTTTGTATAATGGAATAATAATTGTCTCACGCCATTGACTTGGGTATGTTGCAGTAGAAAATATTCGATTGAATAATTTTCGCAAAACAGGCAGTAAGTAATTCAGGCTATATATAAAACATTCTGGTACTAATTCATCGCTACCTCCACTTTTACACTTTTTCATATCTTTAATAACGGCTATAATTTCATCGTCCGTGATAGAGTCATTAAAAAGTGCATCCGTTAATTCACCGGTATATACATCATCTGGATATGGTAATTCACTATCTTCGAGAGTCAAACTCTGAAAGAGACCTTCAAAATGATCTTTCCATTGATCGATAGATATATTTTCTCTTCTGGATTGTTTATTAACAAGACGTTTAAATTTTTGCCAAAATGTCTGACCATCAGAGCAGCTATTTTCAAGATTTATCAGTACATTACTATTAAAATTGTCCTTTTCAGTTTTACAATATTCCCTATACTCGTTTTTTCGCTATTAAATAGGCTGATAAGTTGACATTTGTTCTATCACGACGAAACATTCTCAGTGCCCGCTGCGTCTTATACTTTAATGTTTTACATGTATTATTAAACCAATTACTACTTTTCTGTTGTGTACTTTTAAATGTCTTTAAACAAGTCTGACTGCATTCCTTTATCAAATCAGTTACAGTAGACACTAGCGTATCTATATCAGTTAACTGGCTTTCAAGCAAAGAGTCAATTTCATTATAAAGTTCATCAGTAAATACATATGACAGTTTCTCTTCAAACGCATTACAATTCTTCTGATTGAATACATATTTCTGTTTTATATTTGAAGTGGCGGTTGTATGATGATCTGAGTTACATGAATAACATTTAAGATGTACTCGAATAGGTAAATGACTGGATTCAGAACGAGTTTCAATCCCGAAGTCATTTATAGATTTAACTATATTATCCGTATACAGCAAATAGTCTATAACACTGCAACCATTATGATTAACGAATGTAAAATCTCCGACATTCTGATCCTTAAATAGTCTACCATTTGCTATTCTGAGTGTATTCACTTTACAAAAGTCAATAAGCTTTACACCAAAGTTATTAACATGTTTATCATTTGATACACGTGGGGACATATGTGAATCGTCTAATAAATCCTCTACTGTTTGCAATTCTGGTATATTCCTATCAAAAGTAAAATAGTCCATTCGATCTCCAGTACGCGCATTAAGATCTCCCATAAGTAAGAAGCTTTCACTAGTCTGAATATCATATTCACGTAACGTGCTCTCTAGTAGGTCAACACCAGAGTTATCTTTACCTTCATAAAATGGAGAATTAATAGGTGGTATATATGCAAAGCAAATGATAAGATCTTCAAGCAGCCTTACAGATGTCTTGTCAACTTTAAGAAATATGGCAAAGTCACATTCTTCATATATTCTCGAGATATAACGTTGATATTCATTTCTGTAATATATAATTATACCTGCCATTGCGCGGCCACGTGTACTATTTCGTATTGCTGGACAAAAATATGATTTAAAACCACTTCCAAATACTGGAATTTCAGATTCGCTTTCTATCCACGTTTCAATAAAACATACTATATCAAAGTTTTTAAAGTAACTGATAAAATCTTCATCATAACACTTGCTTTTAAGACCATCAATGTTCCAGGATATTATTTTCAAATCCGAATAACTATTGCCCTGGCCTTGGCCGCCGTCCTATATAATAGGTGGCATATGTGTGTCCGTTATACTTTCAGCTTCGCCCATTTCAACATTAGTATTGTCCGAGGCATAATCTCCAGTCGTTGATTGGGCCGTTTGATCTAGCATTCTTCTTACTTGTTTAACTGCACGTTCTGTTTTGCCAGCATGGTCCGTTTTACTATCCATAGTTCTCAATTCACCACGAAAGAAATATCCAACCTTGCCTTTAGACTTGAGAGTTTTCAACTGATGGCGTTGTTTTACTGTTAAATCATCACCAACGCGTACATTATGCTTACGTAATTCATCTCTGCCTTTGTAAATCCTATACTTATCATCATCATAACGAAATGTAACTACGGTTAACGGCTGTCTACCATCTTTCACATCGCCAATACATTTGACATATTTTAAATCATCAGCGATCCAAATATCATTGGGACTAGCAGCATTTAGAACATTTTCTATAATAGAAGATTTAACCTCTTTAATAGACGCTGATTCAGACAAGGGCAAATTAAAAATCCTCATATTAGATTTGATCGCATCTCGTTCAAGCATTTCGATACTCTGTTGAACTTCATTCATAGCATCTGTATTTCTCTCAGTATTCTCATTCACTTGATCAATATCTAACTGTAAATTTTCAGAATGCTGTTTCATTTCATCAATGTCGTGCTTTATCTCGGAAAGATCATTTTTCATACAACCATAATCTACTTTCAGCGTTTGAATTTCATTTAATGCATGATCACATTTATCTTCAACTCCTTGGATATGGGTCTTCACACTGTTGATCTCTGTCTTAACTGTAAGCAGCTCAGCCATGACACCATTAATAGCCTCAAGAATACGCGCCTCGCCTTCGTCGGTAACTGGTCCAGGGTTGGTCTCGACGTCGCCGCACAACCACAATAGCTGAACAGCAACATTGTGATAATGCAAGTTGTTGCTGCTAGACGTTGAAGAAGTATGGGTATGAACGTTGTAGTAGTCGCCTTGGGTAGCACAGGGGTCGCAATATGCTACAATGTTATGCTGGTATGATTCGAGCAAGCGTACTCCATGACAGACGCCATACATAGACAGAAGTGTCACTATTGTGAATATACCACATACAAAAGTCAATAAATGGATATCAGTTCCTTTGCAATATCTGTCATATCTGGATTTACTTTTGACTGTGGTACGCTTTTTCCTGGGTGGGAAACAACCAATGCGGATTCTATACAGTGATACATCAATACCCATTTTGGCCCAAATTGTTTACCATAGATCGGGTAGGAAATACTGTTCATGTACATATATGTACAAATGATGGTCAAATATGTAATCGCTCACTCTAGCAAAGTCAACTGATGCTTATAACAACATCACTGCAGTTCCTTTGTATACCTCTGCTATCTACCGGTGAGAAGCGACGGTCAAACAATACACTGTAATCCTTCTATTGTTCACCACCTGTCACTATTATAATCCAGGTACATTTAGTTAACAGAATATAACATCCATGTATATGAATTTATACGCACAATGCACACTTTATTCCAAATTTATGCACTTTTTATTGTAAATAACTACTAAATAATTCCACCAATGAAAAGAATATTTTATCCTTTTTAAATTGATATAAAAATGTCCACATAACTCCTTCTTAAACTAGAATAAACTTATAAAATTGTCAGAGCTAAAATAATGTGTCCATTCCCTTTGTCCACTCAACACCCTGTTTTCAGGTCTGTAAAAGCCATATTCCTGGGCCTGAAAATCAGGATCCCTATCCTGCGATAGGCACAAGTGAAGAGGTAAAAAGGTACTTACAAAAAACCTGAAATCAAGCCCAGAGGAAAAATACAGATTTGACATGCTAAATGGTTATGTTCAAAATAAAGTGATACCTAGGTGTTGTAGTTACACTTGACAAAAAACAACAACAACATCAACAACAAAGAACTTTATGTAAAATAAGAAACATGAACATCGAAATCCAAATGAACAAAAAGCAAATTGTATCAAAACTAAGTAGCATGTTCAATGCCTTAATAAGTCACAACATTCTAAATAGGGCTATGTTGAAATCTACAATTTCAGATAATAATTTATCATTATATGAACCAAATCCTTAAATTAGCTATTTAAATTAATTAAAGGGAAAGTGGATAGAAAATAGAAGTCAAAAATATGTTATAAAACATAATCAGGTTTTGCTTTATTTGTTGACATTAAACAACAACATTAATAGCCATTACTTATTACACTTAACTTGAATATTGTAAAAATCAATAGAATATAACATAAAAATAAAGAGCCCCTTGGACAACCAAACAATGCATTAACATGAAACCATAACATTAACATTATAAAACAATTTAGCATTAACACCTTTAAGATATAAGAGATTACGAGGTTATTGTGTGTCTCTTTGGGGGCTACTGTGTGTCTCTTTGGGGGCTACTCTGGGTCTCTTTGGGGCTACAGTGTGCCTGTTTCGGACTACTGTGTGTCTATTTGGGTATAAATCCTAGATAGAGAACAACAAATAACTTCAAAAAAAGTATCAAAATGAACACTTTTGGTATATATACTAGAAAGGAAACAAAAACATATTTCCAAATAAAGTATCAAACAAACACTTTGGGAATATGTATCTGATGGATAACAACAAGTAACATCCAAATAAAGCATCAAAATGAACACTCTGGGTATATATACTAAACAGATTAGAACAAATAACTTCCAAATAAAGTATCAAAATCAACAATGTGGGTATATATACTAGATAGATAACAACAAATAACTTACAAATAAAGCATCAAAATGAACACTTTGGGTATATATACTAGACAGATAAGAACAAATAACTTCCAAATAAAGTATCAAAATGAACAATGTGGGTATATATACTATATAGATAACAACAAATAACTTACAAATAAAGCATCAAAATGAACAATGTGGGTATATATATTAGATAGATAACAACAAATCAAATAACTACCAAATAAAGTATCAAAATGAACACTTTGGGTATATAACTATATAAACCAGATAGATAACAACAATTATCTTCCTAATAAAGTATCAAAATGAACACTTTTGGTATATATACTAGATAGGGAACATCAAATAACTTCCAAATAAAGTATCAAAATGAACATTCTGGGTATATATACAAGAGAGATAACAACAAATAAAAGGTACACTTGTGGTATTTATTCTGGATATATAACAATAATCACTTCCAAATAAAGTATCAAAATGGGAATTTATACTAGCTAGGTAACAACAGTTAACTTCCAAATAAATTCCTTCTAAAGTATCAAAATGAACACTTTGGATATATATACCAATTAGGTAACAACAAATAAAGTATCAAAATGAACACTTTGGGTATATATACCAATTAGGTAACAACAAATAAAGTATCAAAATGAACACTTTGGGTATATATAACCAATTAGGTAACAACGAATAAAGTATCAAAATGAACACTTTGGGTATATATACCAATTAGGTAACAACGAATAAAGTATCAAAATGAACACTTTGGGTATATATACCAATTAGGTAACAACGAATAAAGTATCAAAATGAACACTTTGGGTATATATACCAATTAGGTAACAACGAATAAAGTATCAAAATGAACACTTTGGGTATATATACCAATTAGGTAACAACGAATAAAGTATCAAAATGAACACTTTGGGTATATATACCAATTAGGTAACAACGGATAAAGTATCAAAATGAACACGTTGGGTATATATACCAATTAGGTAACAACGGATAAAGTATCAAAATGAACACTTTGGGTATATATACCAATTAGGTAACAACAAATAAAGTATCAAAATGAACACTTTGGGTATGTATACCAATGAGGTAACAACAAATAAAGTATCAAAATGAACGCTTTGGGTATATATACCAATGAGGTAACAACAAATAAAGTATCAAAATGAACGCTTTGGGTATATATACCAATTAGGTAACAACAAATAAAGTATCAAAATGAACGCTTTGGGTATATATACCAATGAGGTAACAACAAATAAAGTATCAAAATGAACGCTTTGGGTATATATACCAATTAGGTAACAACAAATAAAGTATCAAAATGAACGCTTTGGGTATATATACCAATTAGGTAACAACAAATAAAGTATCAAAATGAACGCTTTGGGTATATATACCAATAAGGTAACAACAAATAAAGTATCAAAATGAACGCTTTGGGTATATATACCAATTAGGTTACAACAAATAAAGTATCAAAATGAACACTTTGGGTATATATACCAATTAGGTAACAACAAATAAAGTATCAAAATGAACGCTTTGGGTATATATACCAATTAGGTAACAACAAATAAAGTATCAAAATGAACGCTTTGGGTATATATACCAATTAGGTAACAACAAATAAAGTATCAAAATGAACGCTTTGGGTATATATACCAATTAGGTAACAACAAATAAAGTATCAAAATAAACACTTTTGGTATATCTTAGAGAAATAACAACAATAAAATTCCAAATAAAATAAAAAAATGAACACTGCGTAAATATACTAGATAGACAACAACAAATTTATTCCTTATAAAGTATCAAAATAAACATTTTTAGTATATCCCAGATAGATAACAACAAATAAATTCAAAATAAAGTATCATATGAATACTTTGGGTGTATAAGATTGATAGGAAACAACAAATAAAGTTTCAAAATAAAGTGTCAAAGTGAACACGTTGGGCAAATATTTTGCAAGATAACAACAATAACTTCCAAATAAACTATCAAAATGAACACTTTGGGTATATATACTAGGTAGATTACACCAAATAAAGTATCAAAATAAAGTTTTAAAAATGAACACTTTGGGTATGTTTTCTAGATAGATAACAACAATTACTTCCAAATAAAGTGTCAAAATGAACAATGTGGGTATATATACCAGATAAATCACAACAATTATCTTTCTTATAAAGTATAAAAATGAACAGTTTGGGTATATATACCAGATAGATCACAACAATTATCTTTCTTATAAAGTATAAAAATGAACAGTTTGGGTATATATACCAGATAGATCACAACACTTATCTTTCTAAAAAAGAATCAAAATGAACACTTTGGCTATATACACCAGATAGATAACAACAATTATCTTCCCCATAAAGTATCAAAATCAGCACTTTGGGTATATATACCAGATAGAAAACAAGTTATCTTTCTAATCAAGTATCAAAATGAACACCTTGACTATATATACTAACAAGAGATGTTTGTCAAACATTATGCCCCCCCTGAGCGCCATGTTGTCAGGATTATATGGACAATTGAATGAAATATGCATGGACCGAAATGAAAGCTGATTTGTTGTCGTTAAGGCAGTTTTAAGATTATGACCATTAAAGTGTGAGGATAGAGTGTGTTATGACCATGACCTTTTACTCTATGAACTCAAAATCCAGAGTCATCAGCTGGTCACCAGAAACCTAAATGTCAAGTTCGAGGGCCATGGGTGCAGGCATTGTCCAAGTTATCACACAGACAAGTTTTTTTCGTTCAAGGTCACTGTGACCTTGACCTTTGACCGAATGACCCCTTAAATCATAAGGGGTCATCTACAAGTCAGATGCAACTCCAAGTCAAGTTTGAAGGCCATGGGTTCAGGCATTGTTGAGTTATCACTCGGACAACCTTTTACCATTCAAGATCACTGTGACCTTGACCTTTGGCCCTATGAATCCTAAAATCAATAAGGGTGATCTACTGGTCAGGCTTAACATCCATGTCAAGTTTAATGATCATAGGTTCAGGCATATTGTTGAGATATCAGTGGGAGAAGATTTGTTAACTTTTTTGCGTTAAAGGCTACTGTGACATTGACCTTGGCCTGATGACCCCCAAAGTCGATAGGGGTCATCTACTGTGCAGGCCCAACCTTCATGTCAAGTTTGATGACCATAGGTCCAAGAATTGTTGAGTTCGCTTTCAAGGTCACTGTGACCTTGCCCTTGACCCCTAAAATCAATGGCCCAACCTCCATGTCAAGTTTGAGGGCCATGGGTGCAGGCATTGTTGAGTTATCACTCGGACAACCTTTTATCATTCAAGGTCACTGTGACCTTGACCTTTGGCCCAATGACCCCTAAAATCAATAGGGACCATCTTCTGGCCAGGCCCAACCTCCAAGTCAAGTTTGAGGGCCATGGGTGCAGGCATTGTCGAGTTATCACCCAGATAACCTTTTACCATTCCAGGTCACTGTGACCTTGACCTTTAGCCCAATGACCCCTAAAATCAATAGGGACCATCTTCTGGCCAGGCCCAACCACCAAGTCAAGTTTGAGGGCCATGGGTGCAGGCATTGTCGAGTTATCACTCGGACAACCTTTTACCATTCCAGGTCACTGTGACCTTGACCTTTGGCCAGATGACCCCCAAAAACCATAGCGGTCAACTCCTGGTCAGGCCAATTCTCCAATTCAAGTTTGAGGGCCATGGGTGCAGGCATTGTCGAGTTATCACTCGGACAACCTTTTACCATTCAAGGTGACTGTGACCTTGACCTTTGGCCAGTTAACCCCCGAAAACAAAAGGGGTCATGTAATGGTCAGGCCCAATTCCAAGTCAAGTTTGGGGGCCATGGGTGCCGGCATTGTTGAGTTATCACTCGGACAACCTTTTACCATTCAAGGTCACTGTGAACTTGACCTTTGACCCGATGAGCCCCAAAAACAATAGGAGTCTTCTACTGGTCAGGCCCAACCTCCAATTCAATTATGAGGGCCATGGGTGCAGGCATTGTCGAATTATCACTCGGACAACCTTTTACCATTCAAGGTCACTGTGACCTTGACCTTTGGCCAGATTACCCCCAAAAACAATAGGGGTCATCTCCTGGTCAGGCCCAACCTCCATTTCAATTATGAGGGCCATGGGTGCAGGCATTGTTGAGTTATTACTCGGACAACCTTTTACCATTCAAGGTCACTGTGAACTTGACCTTTGACCCGATGAGCCTCGAAAACAATAGGGGTCAGCTACTGGTCAGGCCCAACCTCCAAGTCAAGTTTGAGGGCCATGGGTGCAGGCATTGTCAAGTTATCACTCGGACGACCTTTTACCATTCAAGGTCACTGTGACCTTGACCTTTGGCCTGATACCCCCCAAAACAATTGGGGTCATCTACTGGTCAGGCCCAACCTCCATGTCAAGTTTGAGGGCCATGGGTGCAGGCATTGTTGAGTTATCACTCGGACAAGCTTTAAAATTACATTACCATTAAAGGTCACTGTGACCTTGACCTTTGACCCGATGACCCCCAAAATCAATAGTGGTCATCTACTGGTCAGGCCCAACCTTCATGTGAAGTTTGATGACCATACGTCCAGGAATTGTTGAGTTATCACTCGGACAAGCTTTGGTCTACCGACGGACCGACCGACCGACCGACCGACATACCGACATGCCTGTGCAAAGCAATATACCCCTCTTCTTCGAAGGGGGGCATAATTAGGTAACAACCATTAACTTCCAAATAAAGTTTCTAAATGAAAAGAGGAAAAAATATGTGAACTGACATTTTTTATAACATAATTCATCAAAACCGTGCTGTGATTAAGTTAGTTCGGTTTAGATTATAGCAAATGTTTGAGTTTTATTGAAAAGGCATTATTAATTACATACATACAAAGCATGCTTAAGTCTCTTTCAGTTAGAAACCAGCACTAGTTGTCAATAATGAGTTGGTGTGAAAAAGTTTCAAAGCTCAAACCCGGCCCAACTGTGCTCAAAGTTGGACACATTTACCACTGGATTACAATAGTCCAACCCAGTTGACACATTTACCAATGGATTACCATAGTGTAAGTCTTTAAGCCTGGTATTTGAACAACAATGTACATGTAGTTTAGAACTGATACTCTCCTGTACAAAGTCCAAGGTGCAGACACTGCCAAGGCCAGCTTTAGTTAACATCATTCTGCCAGTGGAAAGATAGCAGCTCTCTCTTGTCACAGCAGCATCTCTCCTGGTCCTTGTTTCTGTAAAATTAATCAATCAGTATAACTTTTGTGGAACAACAACCCATGTTTAAAAACAATATATTATGCACAATATAAGCCTACTTTTTCAGAAACATGTGTGT
This sequence comes from Mya arenaria, assembly GCF_026914265.1. Lineage (NCBI taxonomy): Eukaryota > Metazoa > Mollusca > Bivalvia > Myida > Myidae > Mya > Mya arenaria. The sequence goes on from NC_069123.1 coordinate 53,304,602, forward strand.
AATATATATTGTACAAGAGTCTTAAGAATAAATACATTGATATTGACTGTGCCCAGGACCTAGTGACTATGTACTAAAAACACTGATGGCCAAAATCTAGCCCTCTGACATATGGTCAAAAAGCAAAATGGGCAATCTACTAGTTAACTCAATTAACAAAAAATTAATATGTCACCTCCTTAAAATGCACTCTTTTTGGAGTGAAAATTAAATAAACAATTCTTAAATAGCAGTTCATTTCACATTTCAATTTGATGAGATATTATACACATGAATACTGTAACTAAGTTTGGTTTAAGATTGGATATTTCATGCTCAAAGTAGAACCTAGATGAAGAGAATTTGGCAAATGTTGACAATTAAAATTCAAGTACCATGAGTCTTTGATATTGCTGTTGATCAAACATGAGTAACGTGACCAGTGTGGTAAAGATAAAATAAAAATATTCATAAAAAAGCAGTCAAACAAATAACAAGTCAAAGATGGTATCTCCAGAGCTTATAGTGATAAAAAGTGATTTTGGTTGATTTTTTTTTTATATTTTAAGGGCCATCTCTAGAATGTATTGAGGGATCTGCTGTTGATCGAACTCATTTAAAATATTATGCAAATAAACATTGTGACCCAATCTGATCAAGATTGAACCAGAGATGTTTTTCAAACATCATGCCCCCCAGAGCGCCATGTTTTCATGAATATATAGACACTTGGTTAAATTTTGCAATGACAAATATCAGCTAATTTGACCTGATGACCTCAATACGGGTTACCAACTGGTCAGACCCTCTGCATAAAGTTTGAGGATAGTCGGTACAGGCATTGTCAAGTGATCACTCAAAAAATATTTTCGCGCTCAAAGTTACTTTGAACCTTTAGGCCTTATAAACCCTTATAGCTAGGGGTCATCTACTAACCACATCCAATCTCCATGTGATTTTTAAGAACTATGGAGTGTTAGTTATCACACAGACAAGCTTTTCACTTCCAAGGTCACTGTGACCTTGACCTTTGACACAATGAACTTAAACCTAAAAGTTGACATCTGCTGGTCATGCCTAAACTGCAAGTCAAGATTGAGGTTCATAGGTCCAGGATATTGTTGAGGTATCACTCAGACAAACTTTGGTATTCCGAGCTTCCGATCTACCGACCGAAATGTGCAAAACAATATATCCCTTTAAAGTTCTTTTTCAAAGGAGGGCATAATAAGAAATGCTAAAGTTAGACAACAGACATAAAAGTGCCGCTGATGATGACAACGACCATGGACAACATATTCCTTACATACCTGTAAAGTTTCATGGTTCTAAGTCAAATAGTTTTAGTAATTGTGTGGACAATGAGCTGAGATGACCCATATTCATATTTGTTCAAGACAACATGCAGACAATTATTCTGACCAAAATTCCAATTGGATACAATCTATTGACTTTATCACACAGAATAAAAACTTTAACATTAACTTGACACAGAATTGTTAATAACACTTGCACAACCGCCAAGTCTGCCAGCCCATTATTTGTTTATGAAAATTCCAGCTAAAAAGGAAAAAATAAATCCAATTTTGAGAAAATTGTTTCCCAAAAAATGGAACAAAAATACATCATTGGTTGTACTGATGTTATACTTATTGTCCTGTTTGTTTTTCTTCCATTATTTTGAATACATGAGAAGCTACACCATATTTAATTTTTCCAAATTAAAGTGTTCACGCATAAGAATTTCTCAAAATTAAAATGCCAGGTTTCTTCCCTATTTTCACTGTAAAACAAACAAATAGTAGCATTTATCACCTGCTAATTAGGAAGCATTCCATTCGGAGCTCCTCGGCCATTTTATCGAAAACAACCTCGGATGTATTTGGACGGTTTACATACTCAAAAAGAGGTACGTTTAAGTCCGCAACAAGTAGATCGCGTAGTAATTTTATTTAGCAGCTAAACTTTATGTCTTAACTCTTGGAAATCTTAATTATGTTTGCAATAATACACTTCACTGGCAATCAATTTAAACTTAGATCAATAAACACAACTCTAAAACACTAATTTTAATTAATGATATAATTAAAAAAAATACGAACTACTTCAACTGATGTACCGGCATACATCCGAGGTTGTTTTCTAAAAATATGGCCGAGGAGTTCCGAATGGAAGCATTCAAGACTTCAAGTCAAACTTCAATCATGTGGGATAGATAGACACAAAGGTGGATTAAAGCATTCTTAACCATTTTTAACAATATGTAGTGGTGAACTCCAGTAAGACTAACTGGTTGGGTTTGCATTATGACCACAATAATGCAGCTCATACCTTCCAGCTGCATAATGATAATTTCAGAAAGAAATCAGAAAGAGTGAAAAAAAACAAGAATTACTTTCAATACTTAACTGAAGTTCCATCACAATATAAATGACTGAACTAACAAAGTAAACAAGATGAATGGGCAATGCGGCGCTCATTTCTCCATATTACTTCAAAAAATCATTTGGTAAGCTTTACAAGACAAGTTAAACGACCAAATCTAGAATACTGAAATATGGTATGACACCTAAGGTAAATAAAAGACATTGAAGCTATATACAGAGTTCATAAAAAGGCTCGTGTATTATGTAGAATCTATGTCATATATTTTGGAAGATGAAAAGCTTTGAAACTTTCATCTCTTTCATACAAAAGATTTTGAGGAGATATGATTGAAGTCTATAATGTTGAATCCAAAGGAAAACGAAGTGAAATTAATCGGCCCTTTACCAAATTGGCCTACTACCAGATTGCCCTCGAAACATTTCAGCCCCTTAAAAATATTGCCTCAAGACTTTTTGGCCTCTTGCTAATTTTCAGCAGTGACAATTTGGCCCATAAATAAATCTGTTTTTTCAAATAAATTATCAAACAACTCCAGACAAAAAAGAAACTCAGAAACGCATTTTTTAACTAGAATAATTTTGGAGTGCAGTGACATTTCAGCAAAAGTGATAACTGCACTGTCTACAAAAACTTCAAAAACAGGCTACAGTAGATAGCATCTGTTGTATACCTTGTTGAAGCATTGCCGTTGTAACTGTATATAATGATGTGATATGCTATGAATATAAACACTGCTGTGCATGCTGCTGTATTCATGTAGCTGCTAGTTCACTAAATATATGTAAATAACCTAGTCATAAATGGGCTGTCAGACTTTTCAACTCCAAGACTTCTTGACCCATTAGTCATTTTAACCCCTAAAAGTGTTAAGACTTTTCAACCCCCCTAAATCAAAGACTTTTCAACCCCTTATAAACAAAGACTTTTTAACCCCTTAATTTCTCACCTTTGTTTAAGATTATAACTACAACAATAAACAATTTATATTGTAATTTATATTTACATGTATATCCACCTTGTGAATGGACCACAACTGCATAAATAGCTTGTTGACGACATGAAATGTGCCATCCCGATACCAAGTCTGGGCCCTCTGAAGTAGTTGAACTTGGTCGGCCGTCGCGTACATCATGTGGCACTCGTCTCTCACACTAACATCGCCTAAAAGGAAGTCCTCGCCAAGGTAGTCAGCATTGAATTGGAAAAGAGGGTAAAATAAGTGTTTCATCAAATAATGTTGATATATACCAAATCTTTAATAAATTATGTACTATTTATGTTACATTTTATGCTAATGTATATATGTAATGATATGTAAGGGTACATCTTATACCACAAAATCCAGGGAAATGGGTTCTTCTGGCCTGAGCTTCTCTCGAGCACAGTTCAAGTGTGTGACCATCGCTGAGGGCGTGATAGATTGAAGTCTTCTCAGCCAAAGGTCTCAGCCACCTTGTTGTCAACGACATTCGCCCAGCAAATGTATGGATGTCTCTTATAGATTTCTGTCTGATCTGAAAACAAGACATGCTTAATAATATAAAAAATATAAATGTGAAATGTTGTTCAATTATCTTTTTATAAATATGAAATGTTATTCAAAAATAGTTAAGAGTTTGTTGCAATACTCATATACACACAATATTTCAATTAAAAATATTATGATATCAATATCTTTATCTTACTTCTTGCTGCAGTATGACACGCTTCTTCATCAGTGAATCAGCAGGATGGTTGTGTTGCGCAGTTCCACGGGTGCAAATGTCTCCCCGCTAATTTACACTAGCGTAACACAAATGGCCCTTTCTATGCATGCTACAATGCCAATGGGTGCTGCTTGGCCACCTTTTTCTGCAATAAAATAGTTTTAATATATAATTTACAGAAGTTACACGATGAGATAAATAGAATGTTACACATGTTGAATGGTAGTATTTATAATTTTATATATCTAACTTTATGCAGCCTTACCTTTAAGATGTCGACAACCATGTGACGAAAGTCAAGAAACTAACCTTAGTATGTATCGACTTCATGCATACTTACCTTAACGATGTCGCATACTTACCTTTACGATGTTGACTATTTACAAGACCCAAGTGTCGAAACTTTCCTGAGCATATATTTAACTTAGAGCAAAGTAACCTTTATGCAGAAGGAAACCATGTCAGAAAAAAACCCAGCTTATTATTTTTTTGGAGTTTAGCCTGCGTCTACCACCTCGAATTCCACATTGATGTCGACTTCCATAATCATATTTCAATAACAATGCCTTTATTGCTATAATGGAAGTATGCTCTAATAGCGTAAAAGTAGCAAACAAATTAATTTCATGCAAAAAAACAGCATATGGCTGACAAAAAAAATAGGGGTAAAATATCTTTGCTATAGGGGTTGAAAAGTCTTCAATATGGCTATTAAAATATTTCAACTAAGGGTTGAAAAGTCTTTAATAAAGAGGTTGAAAAGTCTTTTAAAAAAGGGGTTGAAAAGACTAAGGGTTTAAAAGTCTTCAATATGAGAAGGGGTTGAAAAGTCTTGGGGTTGAAAAGTCCTGCTCCCCATCAATGTACATAAACTGTTTTATTCTTATTGCAACCACAAACTAGCATACAAAAACCGTCAGTGCCCTAAAGTTGTCAGGGTTTTTTTTGGTCTCGTTTCCCTCGCATGGATTCTTTAAAGTTGTTTGAACTTTGAGCCACATTTATTTGAAAGGTAAAGTATTTTTCTTTAAAATATGTCCAAGTCTTCATATGTTTTTCAAATCACACAGAAGGAGACACTCATAAGTTATGCTTGTGGTTTCTGTTGTTAAAATTTGCTTTGGGACAAGTAAGGCCTGTTTACAGTCGGTTAGGGTGGATGTCATTTGCATGCGCACTGCCATGTTTATGCCTAATTACCCGTAACTCTTATTAATGTAACATCATTCTGTCTTTCACAATTTTGCCTCTCTTTGACTTTAAGAAAACTGTCCAAGATGTTATATTATCAAGACATTCTGAGTTGTTTAGGTACAGGGTGACGTCACTTAATGTTCCATAAAATTCTCATAATTATTGTACATGGATTTTCATGTTTTTGCAATAATATATACATCAATAACGATAAATAAATTGTTTACTTTCCTTCTGCGCAAAATTTTGTGTTCTTGTGTACTTCTACCATTGTATGTTATTTTTTGAATGGCTATGATATGGTCACAACATGAATGCTAATAAAACTTTATGTTATGTTATGTTATGTTATGTTATGTATGTTATAACAATATTACCTAATAACTATAATTTTCTGTAGTTTATTGTTATTCATATGACAAAGGTAAGTTACAGATATAGACAATCAACCATCTATATTACAAAAATGGTCCGAAGAGTCAATGATATCTGCTTATAATGTGCTAAGGTCAGGCAGAATGAGCATTTCTGCAAGTACAAAACAGTTTAACGTACCAAGAATGACATTGTCGGATAGAATTTAAACAGTAAAGTTCCACTTCATGCAAAAGTGGGTGTGAAAACAGCCTAATCACTGATGATGAATAATCCGCAATTTGTAACTACATATCGTACATGGCTAACTGCTGATTTTCTCTTCCATCCATTAATTATTAGGCTTTGATTGATGTATTGCAAATGGTCGATGCTCAGCATGAAAAAGGTGATGTTTTCACTGAAACTGGACTGTCCAGGAAATGGGGCATTATGACAAGGCATCCTGGCCTAAACCATTTGACAAGGGTCAGGCAAGTTAAATCAGTGTACAAAACCTTCGAGAGTACTTTAGCTTTTTGAAGGATACGCTTGATTACTAAGCAACAACATTTCCGACAAACCTTAGGTTGTATGTAATTGCGACGAAGCAGCCCTCTATTTGAAAAAGTTTGCAGGTATGTAATTGTGATGAAGCAGCCCTCTATTTGAAAAAGTTTGCAGGCATGTAATTGCGTCGAAGCAGCCCTCTATTTGAAAAAGTCTGCAGGTATGTAATTGCGTCGAAGCAGCCCTCTTTTTAAAAAAGTCTGCAGGTATGTAATTGCGATGAAGCAGCCCTCTATTTGAAAAAGTCTGCAGGTAAAAAGGTGATTGTACCAATCCAAATGAAACATGCTCACATATCAGTGGTAACAAATGATCATATTTCTGTGCACTGTTGTGTAAATGGTGCTGGGAACACCCTTCCCAGAGGTGCATACCATCGGCAAGGTCCGATTAATGCTACCTACGCTTGCTCTGACAGAGGTTTTATGGAACAAGATCTGTACTTCCATTGGTTTGAAAAAAAGACAAAAAAACACACATTCCAAAAACTTTAAAAACTTTAATCTTGAAATTGAAACATCTCTAACATATTAGCTGCATTATAAGTTCAACCTTATTTCCTTCAGGTATACTATAAAGAAGCTAGTCATATGTAGCATGCAGATCATGGGGATGCACCAGTATGGTTGACTTGTTGGGGACATATTGATGCTGTTTTTGATGGGAGAAGAAAATCTGGAAACTTAAAGCTAGATTGTGCCAAAGGAGAACACGAAATAATTAGTGAAAATAGGGCAAAATCAAAGTACTTCCTTATTTTAACACCCTCTACAGGAATCAATTTTCAAAAATCACCAGACCGGCCCGCAGCAAACTTGTGCCATAGCATTCAAAGTGGATGACGGCAACTGCGAAAGCCTATCATATGTGTAAGAAAATGACTGTATTTTTTTGAAAATTATGGATTTGAAGATAAAATTGTAGATTATTTTAATGTGTTTTACAAGAAGTGTTTATTAATACAACTGTTTGATTTTAAAGTTTTAAATTGACCACTATTACTTGTACAAACACTTTGTTAATTAAAAAAGTTATAACTTATTTGAATGAACTCTTTGTTAATTATTATCAGCTCCTTGCTTCATTTACTAATTGTAAACTTGAATAAGATGTTAATCAGATAAATCTCGTTTATGTTATAAACATTTAAACATATTTTTCATTGTTTTCATAGACATGACAACTTTTGGAAATACTAACGAGCTTGAGAGCCCACTCAAGCCGACATTAAGATCCATGAGTCCAGTGGTCGTCAGGTCATACTCTGCTGTTTATATAGAATGTTAGCTTATTAAATAGTTGATGTAAACATAATGTTGTAGATTCAAAATATGCGGGAAAGGTGCCTTTATATTTAATAGACAAGCCGGGAACCATGCAATCAAAATCCTTGCATAAATTGTAATACATATATAGCAGAAAGTGGCGACTTCAGGTCCTCGTGCGTTAATATATAACAGCTATATACTGGATATAATTTAACAGTTTATCCAAAAATACCTGGGTATCTGCTCAAAAGGTGTTTACCTAAATTGAACCAACATGCTACCCTCGCACGATACACGTAGAAAATTTATATCTAAGGGAAGTAACTATGGACATTTCAAAGATGAAACCCGTTCTGTGCCGTACCAAAATTCACTGATACCCGGGAGTAGGATTGGTCCCAGCTGATACACGTCAATATCTGTATCCAGCCGTTATGCAGTATTTTTCGTATTTATATAAAGTTAATGTCCTTACTTACACTCTGGATGGATTGGCAACCAAGAAGAAAGCTTTGAAAATATGTTCATCAAACCAACTGGCCAGATTTCAAAATAACACATTAAAAGAATCCGATCAAATTCTTTCAAGCCATGTCGGTACATTAACAGCCTGGACGCCAGGGTTGGGGCTAATTTTACATTGACTTATACAAAAAGCATTTAAAATATTCTCCAAAACCTGAAGGCCTTTAGTGAAACATTTACTCCTGTGAGGGTATTATTATAAGGCCACCTTGCCTCTTCCTTGATACTCAACTCAACTCAAAACTTGTTTTTTTATCCCTTATTCATTATTGTACGGGTTTGTTCATACGCGATTTTACCAAAATAAATGTGAAATTTCGATTTCTGAGAGTAGAATAGACCCGAAATTAAACTAATGATATCCAAATTCTTAAAAAATACAACATAAGTTTTATATTATGTATGTAGGCTTAAAAAATTGTTTGCGGTTTCCCAACCTAATGGCTTTGTTTTCGATACTTAATCCAGCGTAGCTCTTCGACACTCTTTCCTTCACCTCCGTCATCCTGCCAACAAGAGAGCTTGTAAGGTTCCTCATACCTCCCAACGCAGAGGATGTCAATGAACAGATCGAGTCATTACATTGAATTATGTCCGTTTGAAATTTTTCAGCATTGTTTTAAATATCACTTAATTATCTGCTCTTGTCAAAGTTTTTCACTGTCATAAAATGTTCGATTTAAAAGTATCAAGCTTGCTTCAAGTGACGAAACAGTGTCTTTAAGTACGGTACCTCGCATGCACATTTACATTTTTCAGGAAGCCGACACAAGACATATTTTCTATCATTCGTTTTATATATTTTTAGCTAAAACAATACCAGTCGTGCAAAAATAATTTTATAGACGTTCATAAGCATATGATTTTTAGTTCTTGGTTAACAGATTTAACAGATTTTCCGACCTACCTAACCTTCTGGGGGGAAGGGGGTGGTCTAACTTAAAGCAGGGGCATTTCTCAACGAATGGTAATGCCAGAAGCACGGGGCTTGCTACGCATGTATGCATTGTCTCTTGCAACATGTGTACCAAATTTCGTTTGAATATCTTGATTTTTTTTATTACAATGTATTGACGATGTGAGGATTTCGCAAGCCGACGCAGACGATATCACCCATGCTACCAGAATAGTTTATATAGTGACGGACAAGCTAAACATGTAATTTGTGTATGTATCTCAGGTAACGGCTGGAGGGAAAGGTATGGTAGCTACAGTGGCATATTGTAGTCAACAGCATCCCGAGGGTGAACACCAGCCTTGCAGTTGCTTAATAAATATAGTAATTCAAATGCCTTTGAGTGGTTCTGAAAAGTTGATGTTGAAACTGGAGGAATAAAGTTTGCAAGCATTCAGGAAAAAGACAACTAAAAATGTTTCCTTCGCTTTGAAAAGGATGCAGAAGATCTGCAATTTATAAATATTCAAACAAATAAAATTGCTTTACATGTATAGTTTTTGGTTCTAATTCTAAAGTAAATTGCAAGCACATCGGTAAACGTTTAAATGTACATGTATTTATCGGTAGGAAATATGCGCAAACTTTCATCTACCTCTGAATGGATTTCCCACGTAGAAGTCGGCCTACACATTATGTTCAGCAAAACCAAGACCATGGTTATCGAAACCTACCCCATCACTTGTATTACAAACTACTTCCATGTAAATCGAGCCTACCCCTTTCCTTGCATTACAAACGACGACCATGTTTATCGAACATACCCCTTGCCTTGCATTACAAATTACGCCCAATGTAAATCGCACCTTCCCATTTCCTTGCATTACAAACTACGCCCATGTTATTCGAACCTGTCTCTTTTCTTGCATTACAAACTACGCCCATGTTATTCGAACCTGTCTCTTTTCTTGCATTACAAACAACGCTTATGTTAATCGAACCTACCCCTTTCCTTGCATTACAAAATACGCCCATGTTATTTGAACCTACCCCTTTCCTTGCATTACAAAATACGCTCATGTTAATCGAACCTACCCATTTCCTTGCATTACAAACTACGCTTATGTTAATCGAACCTATCCCTTACCTTGTATTACAAACTACGCTCATGTCAATCTAACATACCCCTTTCCTTGCATTACAAACTACGCTCATGTCAATCTAACATACCCCTTTCCTTGCATTACAAACTCCACTCATGTTAATCTAACATACCCCTTTCCTTGCATTACAAACTCCACTCATGTTAATCGAACGTACCCCTTTCCTTGCATTACAAACTACGCTCATGTCAATCTAACATACCCCTTTCCTTGCATTACAAACTCCACTCATGTTAATCTAACATACCCCTTTCCTTGCATTACAAACTACGCTCATGTCAATCTAACATACCCCTTTCCTTGCATTACAAACTCCACTCATGTTAATCGAACCTATCCCTTACCTTGCATTACAAACTACGCTTATGTTAATCGAACCTATCCCTTATCTTGCATTACAAACTACGCTCATGTCAATCTAACATACCCCTTTCCTTGCATTACAAACTACGCTCATGTCAATCTAACATACCCCTTTCCTTGCATTACAAACTCCACTCATGTTAATCTAACATACCCCTTTCCTTGCATTACAAACTCCACTCATGTTAATCTAACATACCCCTTTCCTTGCATTACAAACTACGCTCATGTCAATCTAACATACCCCTTTCCTTGCATTACAAACTCCACTCATGTTAATCGAACCTATCCCTTACCTTGCATTACAAACTACGCTCATGTTAATCGAACCTACCCATTTCCTTGCATTACAAACTACGCTCATGTTAATCGAACCTATCCCTTACCTTGCATTACAAACTACGCTTATGTTAATCGAACCTATCCCTTACCTTGCATTACAAACTACGCTCATGTCAATCGAACCTATCCCTTACCTTGCATTACAAACTACGCTCATGTCAATCTAACATACCCCTTTCCTTGCATTACAAACTACGCTCATGTCAATCTAACATACCCCTTTCCTTGCATTACAAACTCCACTCATGTTAATCTAACGTACCCCTTTCCTTGCATTACAAACTCCACTCATGTTAATCGAACGTACCCCTTTCCTTGCATTACAAACTACGCTCATGTCAATCTAACATACCCCTTTCCTTGCATTACAAACTCCACTCATGTTAATCTAACATACCCCTTTCCTTGCATTACAAACTCCACTCATGTTAATCGAACGTACCCCTTTCCTTGCATTACAAACTCCACTCATGTTAATCTAACATACCCCTTTCCTTGCATTACAAACTACGCTCATGTCAATCTAACATACCCCTTTCCTTGCATTACAAACTCCACTCATGTTAATCGAACGTACCCCTTTCCTTGCATTACAAACTCCACTCATGTTAATCGAACGTACCCCTTTCCTTGCATTACAAACTCCACTCATGTTAATCGAACGTACCCCTTTCCTTGCATTACAAACTCCACTCATATTAATCTAACATACCCCTTTCCTTGCATTACAAACTACGCTCATGTCAATCTAACATACCCCTTTCCATGCATTACAAACTCCACTCATGTTAATCGAACGTACCCCTTTCCTTGCATTACAAACTACGCTCATGTCAATCTAACATACCCCTTTCCTTGCATTACAAACTCAACTCATGTTAATCGAACGTACCCCATTCCTTGCATTACAAACTCCACTCATGTTAATCGAACTTACCCCTTTTCCCTGCATTACAAACTACGCTCATGTCAATCTAACATACCCCTTTCCTTGCATTACAAACTCCACTCATGTTAATCGAACGTACCCCTTTCCTTGCATTACAAACTACGCTCATGTCAATCTAACATACCCATTTCCTTGCATTACAAACTCAACTCATGTTAATCGAACGTACCCCATTCCTTGCATTACAAACTCCACCCATGTTAATCGAACTTACCCCTTTCCTTGCATTACAAACTCCACTCATGTTTATCGAACTTACCCCTTTCCTTGCATTACTGAAACTACGCCCATGTTAATCGAACCTACCCCTTTCCTTAATTTACAAACTACACCCATGTTAATCGAACCTACCCCTTTCCTTGCATTACAAATTACGCTCATGTTAATCGAACCTATCCCTTACCTTGCATTACAAACTACGCTCATGTTAATCGGATCTATCCCTTTCCTTGCATTACAAACTATGCCCACGTTAATCGGACCTACCCATTTCCTTGCATTACAAACTACGCCCATGTTAATCGGACCTACCCATTTCCTTGCATTACAAACTACGCTCATGTTAATCGAACCTACCCATTTACTTGCATTACAAACTACGCTCATGTTAATCGAACCTACCCCTTTCCTTGCATTACAAAATCCGCCCATGTTAATCGAACCTACCCCTTTCCTTGCATTACAAACATCGCTCATGTTAATCGAACCTACCCTTTTCTTTGCATTACAAACTACGCCCAAGTTATTCGGACCTACCCCTTTCCTTGCATTACAAATTACGCTCATGTTAATCGGACCTACTCCTTTCCTTGCATTACAAATTACGCTCATGTTAATCGGACCTACCCCTTTCCTTGCATTACAAATTACGCTCATGTTAATCGAACCTACCCCTTTCCTTGCATTACAAATTACGCTCATGTTAATCGGACCTACCCCTTTCCTTGCATTACAAATTACGCTCATGTTAATCGGACCTACCCCTTTCCTTGCATTACAAATTACGCTCATGTTAATCGGACCTACCCCTTTCCTTGCATTACAAATTACGCTCATGTTAATCGGACCTACCCCTTTCCTTTCATTACAAATTACGCTCATGTTAATCGAACCTACCCGTTTCCTTGCATTACAAACTCCGCTCATGTTAATCGAACCTACCCCTTTACTTGCATTACAAACTCCGCTTATGTTAATCGAACCAACCCCTATCGTTGTTTTACCAACTACGCCCACGTTAATCGAACCTACCCATTTTCTTTCATTATCAGGAAGCTGGACTGCTTGGTCGACTTTTTTGGAACCGCTTCAGAGTGATAATTTGTGCATAAAAACATATATGTGCATATAAAATGCGATGAAATAGAAAACTATGATAGGCCGCTAGGCCGCTCACTTCCCGCCGCTAGGCCGCTGCACTGTTTGATCGACTTTTTGGGAAAATGTTGATATTCGTTTCTGAGCGATGATGTGTGCATAAAAACCTTTAATTATAATTGCTTTTTGAAGAAAATGCATTTAAAATGCCTTGAAACAAAAACAATTTTATGCAGCTAGGTCGCTAAGCCGCCAGGGCGCTAACTTTACGCCGCTAGCCCGCTAGACCGCTGAACTGCTCGATCGACCTTTAAGAAAGTTGTATTATTAAGAAATGCATGAACAACAGTTACTGCTTTGAAATAGAGAATAACTGTAGGCCGCTAGGCCGTCATGCCGCTAATTTCACGCCGATAGGCCGCCCGGCCGTGAGCTGCTTACTTCACGCCGCTAGGCCGCTAACTTGACGCCATTATGCCGCTAGACCGCTAACTTGAATTTTCAAACATACTGAGTAAAGCAATTGTGTTAGTCGTCAGAGAGTTTTGAGATTCACTAGACGAAATAGTGTCCCTAAGAAGCGTAAATTTGGTATTTATGCCGGCTATAAACTCCTTTAGTAAATGAACAGATATTTTAGATTTTTAATTGCTTGTGTTTAATATATGTTGCACTTTCTTTAAAAACACTTTAAAAATATTATTCAGTTCCGAAATGGTTATGGCTTCCGTAAACGATTTAGCTTTTTTTTAAAGTCAGTTGCCTAACGCTCATTTCATGTGTATGTTTAGGCTAATCTGTAAAGCTTACACTTCTAGCATCGGCGTCATACCTCTATCACAGGTTGTTAATAATAATGATAATAATAATAATAATAATAATAATAATAATAATAATAATAATAATAATAATAATAATAATAATAGGGTTAGATGTTATACCTACGATTAAGCGATAAACATTGCTGAAATGAAATGTATAGTTTTTTCACAAATAAAATTGGTCAAAGTGGTATGAAAAGTAAGATTATATGCAAATGAACTGGAGATGTTGAAGTTGTAAACGAGTTTTTCTCCCACCTCAGACAAGTAGATCCATTAATTTAACCATGCTAGAAATTCTTATCTTGCCCACGGTCGAAGATAAAATGCCCGTATGGAACTTCTTTTAATGGTCACCACATTGTTATTACCTCCCTTGTTGAAGACTGTCGTCTGTAGCGCATCATGGAAACCTTGTCTGGTGGCAATATTTAGAACGCAAGTTAATTATTTCTCGCTTCAAATGTCACCAGAAAACAGTTTTCACGCACCTTTCAAGAAATAATGCTTCACTCTTCTTCGAACTATTTAAAGACCGATCAGACCATTTACATACTCTGAATCACTGCGCGAATATCCATGACAACCACAAATTATTGCATATCCGTACGCAATTATTTTAACAAAGCACAAAAGAGTTCCGGCAAAAAATACATTTTTACTTAATTTTGTTTAACTGAGGTGGGAGAAAAAGCTCGGTAAACCTCGTTTCCGCAAAACACCCTACGCTCGGGTCGGAATGAACTTATCTTACACTCTCGGCCATGGAAGATACTTATAATCTGTTAGGTGTAACATTGAACAACACTGATCGTAGTACCCAACAATTGAATTGTAAAGGTTTAAGATAAAAATTGACGTCAAATTAAAAAAGTATAAATGTAAACCAAAAGCAGCTTTGCAGGTATTTCGTCCATTGTTTCATGTATTCTACACATGCGTGTGAAATATGGTGATTTACATATTGTACACATTTTGAAAAGGTACATTTGAAATTTTACTAGGCAATCAACTTTTAATGCTGCTGTGTATGGCGAATTGGGTATATATCCGTTACATGAAGATACGTACGTTTTCCGATAATGATACTGTTTCAAACTGAAGCAGAATAATTATTTACTTATTCAATCCGTTATCGGTGAGGATGCTATGTTAAAAATTGATAATTATTATAGCAGAATAAATTTCGAATGGATAATGATTAATCCAATTGATTTGGTAAGGCTAAGAACATTCTCACACGATATTGTTATTATTATGTAAAGTGGTGTAATGATCCACAGATGAACGAAACCCACTTCATTGGCAACGTATTTACAACAATGGCGGGGATATGCAAATGGAATTGGTGTTTTAACTCCGTATAGTTTCAATAAACTTAATTTGTAATTGAATATTATTTAGATAATATTGTGTCAAAAAATGTTAAAAATGCAATAACCTAATTACGTATGTGGTCTCATAATTAAAGAATACATAATTGTAAATATGGTAACTTGGAACGGAACGTCATTGTCATTTGTGTGATTCAAATGAAAAAGAGGACGAATTTCATTTTATGTTTAAGTTTAAATCATATGTTCGGGTAAGAAATGTCAATTTAAAAGGTTATAACAGAGTTAGATCAAATATGTTTAAACGTATATAGCTGCTAAATATACACAATTCATCTGTAACAAATATGTATCCGAAGCATTGAATATCGCTCTATTTTATTGATGAAAATATGTTCATTTCATTAACTGTTATCTGTAGTTTGTTAGACTTCCTTTCGTGTATAATACTATAAGGTCCGGGGGTATACCGGGGATAGCCGGGGAAATGGGCCGTGTTTTTACCTTCCCAGTGGCCTCGCAGTGCCGGATGGATGCGGTGGTTTTGTATTCGCGCCAAATATAGCGGGGAATGCGCCTTACTTAGGGTCCCTTGGGTGCGGGGGCATTTGGCGGGAATTTTACCATCAGTTCGTTCCCGCAGGGCGGGGGTTTTACCCGGGCTTGGCTGGACCGAAAGTCGAAGTCCCCGCTATTCCCCGGACCTGGAGGGGTCATGGTTACAATTGACTGGTGCATTAAATAACGTCTGTCTGGTCTTGGCCGTCAGGAAAAAGACAAAGCTGTGTAACAAACAACTATTACACCGCGGCTTTTTTCCCGAAGTACTACATGTAATCGTTTTGAGACTTTGAAGAGATATCTAAAGTTTCTAACATTTGAAGTTTCTTCACGTTCGAAAAATGTGACGATTTAAAGCTAAAATCATACTGTGAATGAAAGCAATGCTTTTGTCGAATTATTTTCAAGTTCGCTTCAATATACATAGAAGATTAGCACTGAGCTCAAGAGTCGTTAACAAGAGATCAGAAGTGTTGTATGATTAACTTAACACTCTTATTCAAAATCAATACATACACATCTGTAACAACCTAAATTTTAATTGATAAACCTTTAATTACTTACTAAATAATGCATTTATATAAAAAAATACTGATAGCAAGATTGTAACCGTGTACAAGACTGTACATTTCTTGGTATCCTTCATAAGAACCATTGTTTTCGACATTTATTCGTCCTTTTTTGAATATCCAACACTGATTCCATTAATTGTGGTAAATCATATTTGACAGTAAGAGTGCATCTATTGAGACTTGCAAGTGTCAACTGTAATAGGGCTTTAAAATTAAAACAAAATGTGAATGTCTTTATGCACCAGTCAATTGCAACCACGCCCCCACCCCCGCCCCCCCAGGTCCGGGGAATAGCGGGGTCTTTGACTTTCGGTCCAGTCAACCCCGGCTAAAATCCCCGTCCTGCAGGGACGAACAGATGGTAAAATCCCCACAAAATGCCCCCGCACCCCAGGGACCCTAGGTAAGGCCCATTCCCCGCTATATTTAAAGCGAAGACAAAACCACCGCATTCACCCGGACTGCCACCTGAAAGGTAAAAACACGGCCCATTTCCCCGGCTATCCCCGGACCTTGGGGGCCGTGGTTACAATTGACCCGTGCATTATATATGCGGTTGCTGTTGCATTTGCATTAGAACGTTATTTTGTGCAATACTTCGTATATAGAGAATTCATTATAGACAAAATGCCCCCGCACCCCAGGGACCCTAGGTAAGGCCCATTCCCCGCTATATTTAAAGCGAAGACAAAACCACCGCATTCACCCGGACTGCCACCTGAAAGGTAACAACACGGCCCATTTCCCCGGCTATCCCCGGACCTTGGGGGCCGTGGTTACAATTGACCCGTGCATTATCTATGCGGTTGCTGTTGCATTTGCATTAGAACGTTATTTTGTGCAATACTTCGTATATAGAGAATTCATTATAGACAAAATGCCCCCGCACCCCAGGGACCCTAGGTAAGGCCCATTCCCCGCTATATTTAAAGCGAAGACAAAACCACCGCATTCACCCGGACTGCCACCTGAAAGGTAAAAACACGGCCCATTTCCCCGGCTATCCCCGGATCTTGGGGCCGTGGTTACAATTGACCCGTGCATTATCTATGCGGTTGCTGTTGCATTTGCATTAGAACGTTATTTTGTGCAATACTTCGTATATAGAGAATTCATTATAGACATATTGTATAATTTAAATTAGCGTTTGACATCAATTAATCTCGTGTAAATTACGGTTCATTTTTCATTTGGTATAACTGTATGTATAGATTTATATCAGAACCAGAAGACTATTCCGTATGCTTGTCAGTCAACAAAGACAACATTGACTTAACAAAGACATGTAATTTGTACTAAATTACCGCGTTTTTTGAGGAAATGGACAGGTGTTCAATCAAAATACTTAGCCCTACAGTTGACAATGCAGCAGTCAACTATTTTTACGCGAACCTGTATCAATTACTAATATTATCCAATCAAATTCGTTTATGTTATTGACCGTATGCAAACCGTTGAAGAAACAAAAGTATGCAAGAGTTTCAGTCACGTGATTTGTCGAAATAACTATTTCTCACTAATTACTTCTAACATAAAAAAGCTTTTTATTTTACGAACTGATTTTGTTTCATTCATTCCGTTTAAATAATATTCATAGAAAATTGTCCTCTATTTGCTTTGTTTATATGCAGAGTAAAACTAGGTCAAGAAAAATTCTCCCAACCGCTTACCCAGCGTCTGTTGTCCATCGGTAGCCATATTGAATGATGAATCTTGTTTTGAACGAAAGGTCGGAAAGTGCTAAAGTATTTTCTCAAAAATAACATGGTTAAACTCAAAGACAAGAAAAATAAGGTACGTATATGGAATCGCTGTAACACGTTTAATACTAAGATAGACACATGAATGATCCTTTATGTCCCTTTTGTCTGTAAATTCCATTTTTGTATCGGGTAAATGACAACAATTTCCCGAAAAAGTGGTATTTTCTCTCGACTTTTTCTGTAATTGCAAGAAAGGTTTTATTTAAAGAAGTTTACAGTTATCTTCACTATTGTAGTTTTGCACTATCTAACACCTTGGATATGTCGTACACTGTTTCTAAAAATGATTTTTAAATAAAATTAAAACGGTTTTTATCGGCGGCCATTTTGTTTGCCGATTGTTGAAATTGGTGCGATTGAAAGAACTTTGACGTTGTTCCGACAATATAAAAATATGAAACTACTTTGTATAATGTTAATGAATCATTTTTAACCATTTCCAATTGATGACAATGTTGATCTGTTGTTGTTTTTCCTTTCACCTGTTCATAGTGATCAAGATGGTCGCCTTCCCGCCCAGTGTTTTGCATTAAAACATATTTTTCTCTACGATTTCGCTTTAATGATGCAATGTTGGTGATGGATAACAGTTTGTGATTAACATGTTTTTAAACCTTTTTTGACATGGAGGTAATATTTTATTTCAGGTCCACTTTCCCACGGATTAAATCTGGATTTTTCATTAAATATTGAGTAAGATGTGATCAATAAATTGCAAAACAGTGTTACTGTATAACATAACAGTCAAGAAAATGGCCAAGGAAGGTGGTAACAGTGGCGAACATGCCAACCAAACCTATACCAAGTGGCTTTTGGATGCAATTCATAAAGTCAAAAGCCAAAAGCAAAGACCAAATGATGAACGCATTTGCAATGCTGTTCGTCAAATTCACAAAGTTAGCAAAGATTCACTTTTGGAGCAACTTGAACTTGCTGTGCAAGATGGAAGAATATTGAAGGTTATGAATAAAGGAATTTGTTCGTATAGAGATCCTGATATACGGCCACCACCGAAACCGTTAAAAGTGAGTCGTACATCAGATTTGACAAAGTTTGTTGTAAGAGCTGTAAAAAATGGTGATTTAGAGCATGGAATGACTGTCAAACAAATTGAGAAGTATGTGCAGGACTTGTACTCTGTGGAAACGCAAGAGTCCAGCTTTACAGAAAGTTTGAAATCAACAATAAGAAAGGGTATAGTACATGGTATGTTTGAAAAAGATGGCAAATTTATAAAACTGAAGGAGAAAACAATTGCTGGCAGTGGACAAAAAGTTGATGATGATAATTGTGAATATTCATTTTGCTTCGAAGAAGAAAATAAGGTGTGTAGTCAAATACATCAATCTATATATATATAATATATATAGATATCCTACATGAACATGTATCATCCATCCTATTACCATCATCATAGTCATTGTTCTATCAATTGCATCCATTTCAGTCATTGCTTCTGTTGTTTTTGTCATATCATAACATTTTTTATCACGTTTATTGCTACTAATCACAATCATTTCTAACAAACCACATGTTTTGTAACTAAATAACTTGTTCCACAAATTTTCCCTTACATCAAAATAGTGCATGTTATTTTGTATTTTTTTTATTCAATACCTGTTAATTTTTTTGTTTCATACAGTTTATTGATGAGACATGCTTTAACAGGTACTAAACAGATTTTATTAAACAAGCCTATATTATAGGAGGTTTGTCGGCCATGTCCTGTGTGCAGCTTTTGTCTTGGTGATGAGAAAAAGAACAGAGATGGGGACCCTGAAGAGCTTCTCTCATGTGTTGACTGTGGCAACAGCGGTACGTCAAGCATTTGCTTTTTTCTGCAAATATACATAAATATATGTTGGAGAGTTGAGAGTGCTATACAAATGTTTTACTCTCAGTCTCACTTAGGAGATTGTAATTTCAGTGGTACATTTTGTTGACCTAGAAACAGACTCTAGTACTGATTCCACCAAGGATCCAGACTTGAGCACACTAGTATCTGTTTATAGCTGTCTTTACAATCAACTTAACTTTAATTAATATAAAGTTAATTCTTTTAGCTGCTTCATTTTTCTCATTCATTGGCTAAAAATCTAGAGTGTTAGCTTATGAAGACTTAGTATAAAAAGAGGTAATGTTTCTCATTAAATGTTACTTTCATTAAACATTTCTCTGCCATGTTGAAACAACTGGATCCAGGTACATGTAGAATTTACATACTGTTACAGGAGATTGTTTCAATTTCAAGAGGGTTTAATTTTGCCAAAACTTTGACTATTGGAAAGGATTTTTTCTTTATCAATGAGAAAATATCTCCTCATTAGAGAAAATATCTCCTCATTAGAAAAGTCATTGAGATATTGTCAAAATATGAAGTTAAACTTTTAAGGAATATTGTCAAAATATGATGCAAAGGCTCATGCAAATTTTAAAGATTAAATTGAAAATAAGCTGTACGCTTTGAAAATTCTACCTTTTGTCTACCTTTTGTCGTCTAGGGAACTTCTTTAGCCCTAAAAGGCTAAAGGGATTTACTAGCCTTTTAGGGCTAAAGAAGTTCCGTAGACGACAAAAGGTAGACAAAAGGTAGAATTGATAAGAAAACAATTAAAGAGTGGTTCAGAAAAATCTACATTGAAAATGCAGTTTTCTATTTGTTACTTCTACCGTTTGCAAATCAGTTAAGCATTTCAAGACAGGCCTTTTTCTATAGTACCCACGGGTCTGACTATTGGACCGGTTCCTAAAGCAAAATATATGATATTTCTCCAAATTTTCAGAAAGAAATCTCAATCAAAAATATTTTTTTGTATGAAAGTCGTTTTACTGGTACTGGTTCATTCAACATCCTAATAAATTATGTGATGTCAAGTTTTTGGGATAATTGTATTCAGAAATCATTGATTTTCATCACATTCAGAGATCAGTATGAAATATTATCTGTATTATTATTATTGCAATAGATATTTGCACACCAAGAATTGTTTTTTTCAGCCTTTCAGGTCTTATGAAAGGGAAAAGAAACATAATATTTAATAATTTCCTCATTCGCAAAAACTGAAAAGCTTGGTCTTTTAACTTAAAATTTCCAAATTCGAGCATATTTTGCGATAAAATTGTTTATGTTAAAATGTTGAGGGTCTTTTTCCCAAAGTGGGCAGAAAAGGGCCTGAAAGGTTTTAAGCATTGAAAGATCATGGCTTTTGCTCCCTTCAAAGCAGTAAAGATAATTTCAAGTGCAAGATTTGTGGCCACATATTAATGACAAACCATCTGCACAGTCAGCCAAATAGTATTCTTTAACGAGGAAGGAACATAAACCAGCAAAGCTTTCATTCATGACTTTGTACAGTTTGCATTGATTTCACTTCAGTCAACCAATTAAATTTAATGCTTGAGCATGAGCGTCTGATCAACACTGATCATGTTCTTTGTCTGTTTAACACTGTTGAGTGTTCAAACAATTTTATAAAATATTTTATAAGAAACTATCATTTAGATAGACAGATATAAACCAGTCCAGGAACATTCATTTCTAAGTGTATCAATTTCAAATAATTTTAGCAAAAATGAGATGCGACGTGTTTTAACAGATTTCCCAGTCACTGATCTAAAAGATTAAGGCCTAGAAAGAATAAGACTGTTAAAAATACATGTCCAAACTAAAGACATTTTTTTTTTACTTTCAACAGGTCATCCTTCATGCCTGAAGTTTTCAGCAGAACTCACAAAAAATGTCAAGAAGACTCGGTGGCAGTGCATTGAGTGCAAGACCTGTTTCTTCTGTCGAAAAGCTGGAAGAGAGGTGAGCTTACTTGGAAAGATGCATGAAGATATAATGACTTAGGTTAACACAAAAAAGTTTGAGAAAGTCAACAATTGTCATGATCTGTTCTGCCTAAGGAAGAGTTAAATAATAACTGTAGCTTTTACTAAATTGGAAAAGGTTGATAAGATTCAGAGTACATGCAAGTTTTAGGTACAAAAATTAATACAGACAGTTGCAACTTTTTTAACCCTGTTAACAAAGCTGTATTCAAATTAACAATCTACAGCCGATTATTTAAAAGTGGATAATTCTACTAACCAATCAAATCATTTAAATGTGTAAACTTACCAAAAGGTAACCTGTAGACACCTTAACCAAGTATTAAACAATCCACTGCTGAGCTCCTTTTCTGGAAAATTGTTAACTTTGCATTAGCATGTTTCTTTGTTTGATTCAGGACAACATGCTGTTCTGTGATTCCTGTGATAGAGGCTTTCATATGGACTGCTGTGATCCTCCAGTGATAAAAGCACCAAAAGGTAGTACAAAGTTTGTTTGCACACTTGTTAGGTCATCACACAAAACCAGAGCTACAGATAAGGGTCATAGTTGGCATAGGTTCGCTTTCAAATGCGCCAATTACAATAGAAATTCAAACATCTGTTATGTATTGGTACGAATACAAATTGTTTGAAGGGCAGACCATTACTACTATTAATTTACGACAGCGTCTCAAACAACCATGTTGACCAAGTTGAAGATGGCCGCTAAACCAGTGTCGAATCGATTCAACTCCTACACAGTGATTTTCCTTGATGGGTGTTGTGTTTTCTTATGCGACGGAAAGTAAGCGTTGTGCAGTGTTCTTGATCAATTCAGTAATGTGCTAAGTATCGTCTCAATAATATAAAAACACATTTATTTTTTGCACTTTTTCAATAAACTTCATTGAGTTAAACCAAGGTGTACAATATACTTAACAAAATTACCTTAATGCTTTAATACAATACACTTTAAGTCAAAAGTTATCTGTAGCTCTGCATTGACATCTTTGTTGTTATTATTTTAACTCCACCTTAGGTCCACAAGTATTTCCTTGTTAAATGCCTAAATTAGCTGGAGCTTGTTATAGGGTCATGTCATATGTAACAATATACAAGTTGACATAATGATAACTTTTTTTCATGTTGGTAGTAAGTTGATAGGAAACTTCTTAGTTGAGCTTATGTATACACATTCACTATCTGACATTATAGTTTTGTGGTAGTCAGTTGGACTAAAATCAATGATAACTTACACTTAGGCGCACATTGGTCAGAAATGGGCTCCGTTAGAGCAATATTTGATAAGCATATTGAAAGCTAATTGTTGTACCTTCTGTACCCTGTGTGTATGAGTGTTTACATGTGCATGGGTTGAAGGCAATCTTTTTCAGACATTTGTATGAAGGATTCTGTTATTTGCGCTTTTTAGGCCAGTGGGTGTGTAACATCTGTGATCCTGATCGAGGCAGTAAAAAAGGACGGAAATACCTTGAACTTGCTGAAAAATTCAAGAAAGGGCTAACCAAGTCTCCAAAAACACCAGATAGTGCAAAGGCTTTAAAACTTAAAGAAAGGTTGGCACAATTTTCAATCCAACCAAAATATGATTTGAAAGTTCAATGTAACTGGACTAAGGAAATTGAGCAATTTAAAAGGAGTGTTTTCCTAACTAAACAAATAACATATGATCTTGGAATGTTTTTATACTCGTACTGTGAAGAAGTTTGTCCATTTGTGTTCTACAATCTTTTTAGCCTTTTCACTTTTTCAATGAAAATGTCTTTTGTCACAGTGCCTGTTCTGTGTAAACCTTAGAATTATGTAAACATTGAGACAAATATGTGTAACAAGGCCAAACATTCTGGTGTTTACAAGCAATTGTTAATTATATCCCTTGATCAACTTAAGAAATATGGATGAATGTTGCATCATTGCCCCTTGTCTTATTATTAAAATAGAACACTTTACCAAAGCATTAAAATTAGTCGTACTGTTTTAGCTGTCCAACCCCTGGTTGTGATGGGTTAGGAAATATCAACGGCCGGTCCAAACACCACAGAAAGTAAGTACAATGTTGTAAATCATGTAAAATTGTTGTATTTGATACATGTTAATAATTGTTTAAACTTTGAAAAACTGGTTATATGTATTAGAAAGCTGTTATATTTCAGGCAGTTATATTTATTGTTCACTTATCAAGGTCAGAAAAAAAACCACAAACATTATTATGTTATTCAATTTTTAAGGCCTTTACTGCTGTTAAGAGTGTTAAAGACTAAGAAATTTTGTAAAAGCCAACTTCTGCATAAAATTAAAATTATAGGTTAAGTTACCTTTTCATGGCATTTTCTGGATTATTTTTAGATATTTGCTGATAGATAAGGGTTGAATATTTGAGGATATTTTTTATGCTCCCAAAGGTGGGCATATTAAAATCGCACCGTCCGTCTGTCCGACTCTATAACTCAGAATATTATGGACAGATTTTAAAATAACTTGCCACATGTGTTCGGCATACCAAGACGACGTGTCACGTGCAAGAACCGTGTCCCTACCTCTAAGGTCAAGTTCACACTTAGGTGTTTATTCACAATGGAGTGCTGCATATAAGGATACAGAGTATTGGTTGTTATGTCCGGGCTGTAACTTTTTCTTGTATGGACAGATTTTAAAATTACTTGCCACATGTGTTCGACATACCAAGACGACGTGTCACGTGCAAGACCCATGATCCTACCTCTAAGGTCAAGGTCACACTTAGTGTTTATTCCCATTGGAATGCTGCATATAAGGACATAGAGTATAGGTTGTCGTGTCCGGGCTGTAACTTTCCCTTGTATGGACAGATTTTAAAATAACTTGCCACATGTGTTCGGCATACCAAGACGACGTGTCGCGTGCAAGATCCGTGTCCCTATTTCTTAGGTCAAGGTCACACTTAGTGTTTATTCACAATGGAATGCTGCATATAACGACATAGAGTATAGGTTGTCGTGTCCGGGCTGTAACTTTCCCTTGTATGGACAGATTTTAAAATAACTTGCCACATGTGTTCCACATACCAAGACAACGTGTCGCATGGAAGAACCGTGTCCCTACCTCTAAGGTCAAGGTCACACTTAGGTGTTTATTCACAATGGAATGCTGCATATAAGGATACAGAGTATTGGTTGTTATGTCCGGGCTGTAACTTTTTCTTGTATGGACAGATTTTAAAATTACTTGCCACATGTGTTCGACATACCAAGACGACGTGTCACGTGCAAGACCCATGATCCTACCTCTAAGGTCAAGGTCACACTTAGTGTTTATTCCCATTGGAATGCTGCATATAAGGACATAGAGTATAGGTTGTCGTGTCCGGGCTGTAACTTTCCCTTGTATGGACAGATTTTAAAATAACTTGCCACATGTGTTCGGCATACCAAGACGACGTGTCGCGTGCAAGATCCGTGTCCCTATTTCTTAGGTCAAGGTCACACTTAGTGTTTATTCACAATGGAATGCTGCATATAACGACATAGAGTATAGGTTGTCGTGTCCGGGCTGTAACTTTCCCTTGTATGGACAGATTTTAAAATAACTTGCCACATGTGTTCCACATACCAAGACAACGTGTCGCATGGAAGAACCGTGTCCCTACCTCTAAGGTCAAGGTCACACTTAGGTGTTTATTCACAATGGAATGCTGCATATAAGGATACAGAGTATTGGTTGTTATGTCCGGGCTGTAACTTTTTCTTGTATGGACAGATTTTAAAATTACTTGCCACATGTGTTCGACATACCAAGACGCCGTGTCACGTGCAAGACCCATGATCCTACCTCTAAGGTGAAAGATACACTTTGTGTTTATTCACAATGGAAGGCTGAATATAAGGACATAAGAATGTAGGTTGTCAAGTATGGGTGGTATTTTTTTATGTTCAGAGGCAATTTAAAATAACTTGCGATATGTATTTGTTTGATCTTATACTTTTCATGTACTGACCTTGTTCATAGGTCAATGTCACATTCAGGGGCATTCGTCACATACTGTGACAGCTCTTGTTTATTAAATTGTTGATCTAATTATGAGTTCCTGTTTAATTTCGGGTATTTTGAAACAGTTTGTAATAGCAATGCACATAAATATGTAACCAGACTTTAACTTTTGAGTTAAAGTTTGTGTAACGAAGTGCATTTGAAGCATGATGTATAAGCAGTAATTGTTTTCAGGCAGTACCAGTGCCCTAGAATTCCACCAAACCACAGGATACCAAAGAAACTAGGGCGCAAGAGGCTTGGCAGTGACCTTGATAGCAGCTCTGGTAAACTAGTGGTCCAAGCAAAACTGCATTCTCGGGTTCCTGCCCAGGAATCCAGTTCTAGTGATAGTGAAAATGAAAGCACCTTTGAATCACTTGCAGCACTAAGTAAACCTAAAGGTTTAGTGGACGGTCTGTCTAAATTTTTTACACCTTCTGATAAACGTAAGTCTCGTGTTTCACTAAGCTCCAGTGCCACCCTAGTCCAGATAAAAAGCTCTAAGCCCACCAGTTTGATGACACAGACTAAGTCTCAAAGTCAGTCATGTAAGGCAGCAAGTAAATTAATCAGGAAATCTAAACTATACAATGTCCATAGAAAGAGGCGAAAGTTAATTGAGCCACCAGGAACAGGGCAACTTAAAGGACTTTTTGATGGTCTTTCACACATATTCACAGCACAAGGGGAAAGAAAACGTTCTATGGCTGTGTATAGTAACTCTCAAAAACGTAAAAAACTGATGGCAGATTGTGATAATTTGATTTCTCAATCAAAATGTGATAATTCTTTTTCTGGAAGTGATGTTAAGGACACTTTAACCAGTAGGCACTCTGTGATTGATGGCAAAATAGCCAATGCTGACTTGTTAACTCGAGGTCGATGGTGTGGCAGGGGGAGTTCTGGGTTTGCCAGTGCATCTCCTCATTCACGGTTCAGACTGCCATATCGTGATGACTTGATGCTTGACAGCTATCAGTCGGACCAGTACTCTTCAACAAGCTGCGACACTGGCTCCCCCACACGCAGCGTCTCCAGTGACTTGGGCATGGGGCGGGGCAAGAAGGGTAAGCGTCAACTCAATGGTTGGCTGTTTCCTGTGATAATAGCAGCTAGATTGCTAGTACGATCTTTACTTCTAGTAGACTTCATAGAGGGAGTTTGTTCTACCTTATCACTCACCTAATACTTCCATAATTCATCAGTGTGTATGCATGCTTACCTGAGTGGGTGTCTTGATCACTTGTCTATGTTGACATCACAAGCTCCTGTCATTCACGTTCCTTGTGCTGGCGCCTCTCTGCCTTAACTGCATGAACAGGTGTAGGAAGTGCTTTGCTACGTTGATAAATCTGGAAATGGACGTGGGCTTCAAAATTTACAAAGAAACATACTGCAACTGGAGCTTTTTGAAACGCAAGATTGCCAAAAAAGCTAGTGAATGCGCATAGCTTAAAATGGTTCAAAGGTGCTAAAGCTGCTATGGTTTAGTTATGGCAGAGTGGTGTTCACTCATTGTTCATATCATCACATCCTCCCGGTGCACTGCTTATCTAACCTTGCATGTGTTCAATTATTTGATCCTTTTCCATTTATATAATTTTTATTAGTGTTATTTGAGACTCTCCGTTGCCAGGTTGTGTTCATTTTAGTTTTATTTATATCGCTGATATTTGTTTTCCTGATCATGGTGCCTAACTTAGAAACTTTCATAGCAGACTGAACAATATTATTAAAAACTACTTGACATTTATGTTAACTTGAATCTCTAAAAGATACATACGTAAACACAATCACACTCATGCACACACACATGGTTTTATTTGATTCTGTATATCAGTTGTATTGAATACAAAAAAAAAATGAATATATTTTCTATAATTTCCAGCAGTATATCCCATTAGACACAAACCCAATATAATTAGAAAATGTTTCTACTGTTTTCTACCATATTGACTATACAATAAAAGAATGTTTTGGTGAGAAGTGGTTTATATTGTGTGTGGTTGTTGTGTTGCAGACTCTGAGGATGGTGGTGTATGTGAGAGCATGCTGCCCCCAGGGGTGGAGCAGGAGGATGTGGACCTATTTAACCAAGCCCAGACTCGAGCAATAGAAACACTCAACCAGGTATGCTACACTCTATCCAATGGTCAGGGTCTAATTGTATGACCTACTTCAAAGGTAAATGGTCTCAGTGGATTTCATGTTCAAATGGTCATGGTTTAGGATTCATTTTGGACCAAGTGTTTTGTGAATGAATGCTAGAGCATTTTCATATTGTGCATGATGTTTATGCAAGTGCTTCAAAGAGTGAACATTTAGTCAAAGTTAGTT
Source organism: Mya arenaria (assembly GCF_026914265.1). NCBI lineage: Eukaryota > Metazoa > Mollusca > Bivalvia > Myida > Myidae > Mya > Mya arenaria. Next base: position 53,332,845 of record NC_069123.1, read on the forward strand.
TGAAGTTTTATAGCTAAAAAGCATGCACACATCAATGCTTATCTAAATAAAAGATAATCAATCATGTATTTGGTTACAAATTGCCTCGGTTTCTTTCGGGCTTCTCCTTTAGAGAATTTGCTTGCTTATTGTTCAGCAGCTCTACACTGTAAACGTGTGTTACTTGCCTGTAAACATTTTATGCAAAGGATTTCAAATTCAGTTGTATTAAAGAAAGTAGTACCTTTGCATGCAGTGCACCTCTTATTGTTGATTAGTTTATTCATTTATTCATATTAGTACATAGACTTTTTTGTTTATGGATAATGGTGTATTATTATATCATTTGTAACTTATTTGCATTACCAGTTTTCTGTTGTTGTTTTTTGTTTTATCTGTAATCACATTTATATTCCATACCATTGTGTATTTAGTTTGAAAAGACTCAAGCTCTGCTTATTAGAGATCTTGTTGCCAAACTGATAATGCTTGAATCTTTCTTCCTGGAGTTATGTGGCTGCAACACATAACTGGAAAAAATTAAACCTATTAAATGGAGCATATTAGTTTGCTGCAAAGCTGTAACATACTGTTGTATATAATCTTGCACAGTAGCTTGAGCCTGGCTGTATGATGAGTTTGCTTGCTTGCCTGTTGTAGTGTGGTTCTGATGTTGTATTGTTGCCCTGTTGGGTGACAGCTGTCTGCTGGTTTCCAGGAGTTGGCTGAGCAGCAGGCACGAAGGGATGGCAAACCAACATCTTCACACTCCCAGCCCTGCCAGGAGGAAATCAAGACAGACCCAGTGAGCCCTGTCCCTGGCCCCACCCCTGTAGGGTCAGCTGCAACACCAGGGCCAGGGTCTACCACACCCCTCAAATCCTCCCAGTCCAGTGTGGGCACCAGTCAGCCTCCCCCAACCCCCAGTACCTCCACATCAATAGCAGGTCAGCTGCCCTCCCAGGGAAGATACCCACCATGTATAGAGTTTGGAAAATACGAGATAAACACCTGGTACTCCTCACCATACCCACAAGAATATGCCAGGTAAATAATTGACACAAAGCCATTCTGGTGTCGGATTAGATATGTAGTATTTGCACTTAACCATGACGATACAATATTGAATAGATTATACTGACTGTTACTGAATGAATTTGTTAAGTTGCTTATTTTTGTTTTGTAATTACATTTATAACATTTCAGGTTGTCAAAGTTATACATCTGTGAATATTGCTTGAAGTACATGAAAAGCAGGAGCGTTCTTCAAAGGCATATGGTAATGTATTTTCACTTGTCAAGTGGATCTTTTGGCAATATCTGTCAGTGATGGTGTGACAGACTATGCCTATATTTTATTGCTCTTAGATTTCTAAGCATTTTTAATGTGTCCCTTGCAAATCATGGCTTTTCTGTGGCATCATCAGCATGATGACCCATGACTGATTTTAGGGTAATGGTGACCTTGACAAGAATAATGAAGGGTGCTCTTGACAGGCAACAGATCTGATTCGCTGGCACATTTCTCTCGCATATTGAGCAGATTGATTGGTGTTTTAAGCATCTGACAGCATCATATACCTCTTTTGTCTGTATTGAAAAGTGTTTCACCCTAAAACCTATTTAAACATTTAGTTGATTGATTCAGGTGCTCTTGTGTGCATTGAACAACAGCTATGCACTGGCTTGTGGAAAACGGCATTTCATATTTTCTGATTTTGTTAATATTGCAAATAACAGAACTGGTTCCAAATAATCATAATAATGGAGGAAAACTTTTGTTCCAGAATAAGTGTGGTCTGCAGCACCCGCCAGCCAATGAGATCTACCGGCACAATAACCTGTCAGTGTTTGAGGTGGACGGCAATGTGAGCAAGATCTACTGTCAGAACCTGTGTCTACTGGCTAAACTGTTCCTTGATCACAAAACACTCTACTATGACGTTGAACCCTTCCTCTTTTATGCCATCACACAGAATGATGAGGAGGGTTGCCATCTGGTCGGATACTTTTCAAAGGTAGGGTTTTTGCATAACATTCTACTGTACACGTACATAATTTTACACCATGATAAGTGATGCATGTATTTAAACAGATTTCTCTTTATAACTGAGCAATTTCCATTACAGGAGAAACACTGTCAACAGAAGTACAATGTTTCCTGCATCATGACTATGCCCCAATACCAAAGAAAAGGCTATGGCCGGTTTCTCATCGACTTCAGTAAGTTGTAAAGTGATGTTTCTTAGCATCGTTTGATCTTAAATTATTTTAATATCATTATGAGAACCATCACAACTGTATAACAGTTCTAGATGCTCACCATTTCATTACAGAAAATATATCTACCTAAATGGTATCCATAGTTACTTGAATCATGAATAATGAGTAGATGCTTTAGAGAGTTTTGTAACTCTTATGTCATGTTACTCAGGCTACCTGTTGTCTCGGCGTGAGGGTCAGACAGGCTCCCCAGAGAAGCCCCTGTCCGACCTAGGCCGAGTCAGCTACCAGGCATATTGGCGCAGTGTCATCCTGGAGTACATTGCAAACTGCCCGGCTGAGACATCCATCACCATCAAAGGTATCAATTAATCATATCGCATAACTTATTTTATGCTCAGAAATTACATACTTTTATATCCTGGACATATATACATAATTACAATGGTATTCTTGATTGTATTACTGAATAATTATTACATTTTTGAACATCAAAACCTACAAAATTTTATTTAAAGGTTCTGTTGCACATAAAGGTTTTGTAGCACATGCACAGATTTAACTTGTATGGTAATTACAGGAATAAGCCGGCAGACAGGAATGTGTCCTCAAGACATCACTCAGACGCTACACCTCCTAGCCATGATCAAATGCCGCAATGAAAAGTAAATATAAAATCAGATGCAATTCTTACCTAATAATATTAAAGTTATAAATTAATACAAAGGTTCTGTTATACAATTCAGAGACATGTAGTATACATGGAATTGACACTTTCAAAATATTGATTAATCATTTACATTTTTACAAAATGAGTCGACTTCAAAACAGAACATAAACGTTTCAACGGAAAGTTGATAAGTCATAGAAACACCACTTATTGTTTTCCATCTTGTTTTAAGGGTTGTGGTGATGGTGAACCGGCCATTAGTGGATGATCACATGGAGAGGCTGCAGTCTGGCCGCTCCCGGAGGTTGGACCTAAACCCAGACGCTCTCAAATGGACCCCGCTTATCTCCAGCCAAAGTCTTGCAGAGGAAGAGAAAAACACGGAAAATGAGGTCAGTAATCATGTAAGTGGACTCTTTCTTCTTTAGCATGCTTCCATCACTTGCTTTCACATTTGAGGCGATGAAGCTTTTCACTTATCTTGAACTTTTGCTTGGCAATGGTTATTTGCAGTTTCAACTTTAAAGTAAATTATTTCTCAATGTAATTGATGATATAATTAATGACAGCTAGAATGGTTACATCCTTCTTTCTACTGTTTACTTGCAGCTGAGGAAGATGTCAAAACTTGTAAGCAGCATGTCTCATGAGTTTGGGAGCAGCCCGATCAAGAGTGACCTGGATGGCTCGTATCTGAGCCCTATCAAAGAGGTTGTGGAGGTCACAGACAGCACCCCTGTTAAAACACCTCCCTCTCCCAAAGACAAACTCCAGGTACAATATCTTAAATTTAATTTACAGCTTGTTTGGCTATGTGGGTTTTTTTCAAAATTATAAAAGACTTAATATTGAAAAGGATATTAAATTAGTGGAATCGTTATCTTGCTTATGAAAAATAAGTGTAAACATTGAAACTTCAGAAATTATTTATGAACATTCAAAATATGTACAAGGACTGTCTCTTGTTCCAAGTATTCCACAAACATTACTGTATGCCTTGATTGTGTTCCCTTTTTCATTTTAGAAACCAAATAGTATCCCCAAATATTGGATTTGCATATATATTAAATGGTATGTTTACTTATTGTACAGGTGCGTAAGAAAAGGGGACGGAAGAGGCGATTGCAGAACAACCATGTGGGACCAGAAGATAAGAGGACTAAATATGACTCTGATGCCGAAGATGAAGGTAACAGTGTACTCTCCTGAACTCTTGTCATATAAAATGTATATGTTTAAATTTATACAGGAAAAATTTCCTCTATAAATACATCTTTGAAATAAGTTCATAATTTTCAAGTCAATAGATAATATATATACATTTAGAATTAAAGATAGTATAAATGTACCTATTCATTGTATTTTTCCATTTGCCCATTAAAGGAAAAACAACTTATGCATTGTGAAAAGTATAAATGAGCAACTTTAAAGCTTCACAAATGTGACCCCTCCCCTTCATATTTCAGATTCTGGTGATGATGAGAGCATGGACACCAGGAATGCATCCTTCCTGACGAGTCGCTCTATGGCTGACTCCGATCTATCCATGAACAATCCCCTCCTGTCCCCCATTGTTGAAAAACCTCGTAGTCGAGGATGGCCTAAAGGTGTGCCAAGAAAAAGGAAGGATGAATCACCGGCTTCTCACATAAAAGATAAAGTGAGTTTTGTTCTCATTCAATATACCGTATTTATGATGGTCGATCTGAAGGAAAAAAAAGTGTGAAATTTTGATGTCTATAATCACGACAGAACTTAAAATCTTTAAAACTAGGAGTGCATCTAAAGATATAATGATAATTTCATATATCCTAAGGCTGTCAGTGGTCGAAATTAGTACAAGCCCGCAAGCCCTTCACTGGTAAAATGTCTTTCAGGCTTGTGCATATTCTGAATTTTATATAGCAGGGCTTGTTAAAAAATTTGATGTCAAGCAATAGTATTAAAATTCAGGCTTGTTCATCCAAAAGTATAATTTCGATGACAGCGGTTGTTCATTTAATGTTTGTGATAGATTTGAGGTGTAACTGATGTCTATTTGTTTTCTTGGTTAAAATCGACTTTAAAATCTTCATTATGGTCAGTATGGCACCAAAGGTTCGGTTTGTAACTTATTCTTAATTTGTTTAAATTCTTATTTAATGGCGAATCATGTTGGACCCTTTCTATACTTAAGGGGAAATAGTTTTCTGTTTAATATGTGTTTAAATGTCATATTTAATAATAATTGTGTTGTACCATGTTGACAACAAGTTTTTTGTAAGTGTATTGTACTCTTGAAAATTGCAGCTTCCTAAAGCACGGGGTCGTGGACGAGGTCGAGGGCGCAGACCAGGCCGCCCACCACGTATAGCAGCTGATAGTGGCCTAGATAAGCCAGTCCTGTCCAGCTTGGATGAACTAGGAACCGAAAAGGATGAAAATGAAACAAACGAATTACATACTGACAACTCCCGCTACAGAGATAGACAGCTTCCCAATGGCGAGTTGAACTTATCCAGTGCATCTTCAAGTAGTGATAGTGAAAGTGAAGCTGATAGTAAATCTAATAGAAACACATTGTCTCCTGCAATTCGTCGAAGAAGTAATGCTAAAAATGGTGCAAGAAACACTGGATCAGAAGATCAAAACATAGGTTCAGAAATTCTGAACCATAAATCACCAGTGAAAGGTGATCAAAAAGTGACCCAAAAATCCTTGAGTCCGTCAAGTACTGAAGGTGTGCGGGATAACTGTACTCCAGAAGTGCCAGCTCATGTTCCTAGTCCATTACCTGTGCTACCAGAGTCAGGTTCTGAGTGTGTGTCAGACTCCATTAGTGATGATGTGCCTTCACTCACTCCACAAGTTCCTACCCCACACAGTATTGACAGTTATGATGGACCTGTGGATAAGGGCCTTGAGGAAGTTCCACCTAAAAGTCCACAGACATCTGTAAATAACCAGTCTCATAGCGCAAACACTGAACAAACAAATGGTAATACCTCTAATACAGATACTCTATTAAGTAGTGGGCAGCAGCATAAAGACCAAACTCTTGTTCCATGTGATACTTCTAATAGTGCAAAATTAAATGAGAGTGTTTCTTCAGAGACTGAAGAATTGATCGCAGACTCAAGTGCTTTAGCGAGTAGTAGCATTGTTGAACAAATGGCAAATGAAGACTTAGAAAATGAAATGGATGATTGTGATGAAATTGACAATAATTCAATGGGTGATATTCCTAGTGATGACAATTTACAAGACTTTGACAGTGATACCTCCACTCAAGAAGCTTTACGGGCCACTGAAAACCTTGAACAAGTTATAGCAGCAGAACTAAATAGCAGTCTTGAACAACCCGATGAAACTCAGAATGCAGCATCTGCTCTGACCAGTGATACTTTAGTCCAGAGGGAGGAGTCAATGCACATAGACAATATGGTTAATGTGGCCAGTGTAGGAAGTGTACATAGCATCCATAGTGTGAATGTTCCCAGTGTGGAGCAGCCGGTGCCCCAGACAGAACATCCTCTGCCCAGCCCCAGGCACCCCCACCCAAGCCCTCACAACATGGTGATCCCCCACCATCCAAGCCCCCACCAGCCAGGACCAAGTCCTCACTTGCCCAGTCCACATCACACCATGAGTCCACATCATACCCTGAGTCCACACCACAATGTCAGTCCACAGTGCAATCAGATGACTAACCAGATGTTCTCACCTAACCAGCAAATGAACAATATGAACAATACAGGAATGCCTAGTAATAGGTATGGTAGTGATATTGATGTTAACCAGTTATCTGGACTTGAATCTCCAACATCAATGAGCAGTACTGAGCTGCAAAACACATCCGGTGATAACAGTCTGCAGCAGCATAGGCAGCAGCAGCCACCACCACCACCACAACAGATGGGACCTTTAAACCCTGTTCTAACAGACTGTGCACAACAACAGCAGCAGCAGCAACAGCAAAACGCACAACAACCTCAGTTGTTTAACAGCAATCAATTCTTGAACAATTCAATGCCGATCTCATATAGTGGAACTTCTTACATGGATACAGTTAATTCAGCCATGTTATCTAATACTGCATATATGCCCATTGTATCAAGTGCATCAATGAACTTCATGACACCGAACAATTTCTCTCAAGTGTTGCTGCAGCCAACTCAACCACAGCAGACCCAAAGACTTTCACACAACAACACACCATGTCCAACCAATGTGCGACAGGCCAATCCAGGATTTGAAAATCGCCAGAATAGCTGCAGCTTGGCCAAACTTCAGCAGATGGCTAACGGTATGATGGAGATGATGCCCGGGGAGAACCAGCAGATGACACCGCCCCCTCTCACCCCACCCCCCAGTGTGAGTAGCATGTCCACCCCTACCTCAATGATGAGGGCCATGCAGACACCCAACGCTGTCCAGCAGTCCATGCAGCAGCAACAGCAGCAATTCAATAGACAATACCAGCGACCTAACAAATCCAGCTCTTCAAAACAGAAAAGTGCTAATGTGACTGCTGGACAGAACTTGTCTTTCTCTCCAAATGTTGCTATTCAACCAAATACGAACATGATACCAAGATATGACATCATGAACAGTTATCGTATGCAACAGCCTATGCTAAACACGGGCTACATCACAGCAAATCCAGGTTTTATTAACCCATTAAGGCAACCCAACTTGCCCATGCAAGTGAGTCTCAATATGAACATGAATGCTATCAACCCACTTCCAATGAACCCAATGAATATGAACCCCCAGCAACACTTTCAGCAGCACATGCAGGCGCCTCAGTCCAACAATATGTACACCACATACGGATATATTAATGGTGGTCTTCAGAATACATTAAACATGAATATGAATATGAGGCGTTAAGACTTGTCAGCTAGTGAAAGTGCTCATTAATTAAAACACATGTAGAATTTTTGTACTTCATTAATCCTCTTCAGGGTACTCGAACATCACTTATAAATTTAGTTGTCAATTTCAAGTAACTGTTGTATTTTATAAGACGAGTTGTTCAACTTATGCAACATATTATGTACTAGAACTACTTCTGTATAATTTGTGGGCTGGTCTCAGATTTTTTAATCATAATACATTAACTGTTGTTCTTCATACTTATCATTCCATCATCCCTTCATTTTTGCTAAATCCCATGTTTTTGTGAAAAAATGAGGCATTTATATTAGTTTTAAGAAAAATGAAATTTCATATATGTAACATGTTTTTAATAGCAACTCTTTTATTTTTTTATTTTTCATCTGTGTTTTCTACTTGATGACTAGTTAAATGGCATATGTCTTAGTTGCTACTGGGAGTTAACACGTTGAACCAATGTGCTAAGTGTTCTAGTCCTGTAAGCCTGTCTTTGGTATAGCTGTCTGACATGGTTTACCTTGCCTATTTGCCATAAGTATTACAGTCAGCAGTAACGGTTGCCTTCTGTATATTTTGTGTGTATATTTTTGCTCGACCAGCATCAAATGATGTAGTCTTAATGGTGTTGATTGCACTCATTCCATGCAAGCTTTCTTTAGAACTAGGAGTGCATCTTAAGAGATTATGATCATTTCATATATTCTAAGGTTGTTCATTTAATGTTTGTGATAGATTATTAAAATTATTTCTTGTGTTTTTATGGTTTATTTATTTTATGAAATTAGGATGTGTTGTACAGAATATATTTTGTTGCCCACATTCAGGTTAAAGTCATTGGGTTATTTAAATGTCTTGATGGTATGCAGAATCTCTCTGTCAGATCTTTTTGATACTTACAAAGTATATATTTTGAGAAGGTAAAATGTCATCATATTTGATCATGCCTCATTTTAGTCATCATCACTTACTATTTTGTCTTATTTGTACATACTGAACTCCAATTGTGGATTGTGCATTTACTATTTAATTAAAGAACAATTTGTTGAATTTTACAGCTAGTTGTTTGTTTTGTTGATGTCATTAAACTGAGCCAATGGTGAAAAAAGAAAACCTTTTCTTGAAGTCTCAACTGAAACTTTCTGTTCGAAAATGGCCCTTTAAAAAGATGCAAAATATAGCTAGGAAAATTGATGAAATTTGAGATAGTTATAGACTGAGAAGCAAATGCAGTAAAGTACTTGAAATAGCGGCAGGCAGGCTATGAAAGACGAATAAATATTGTGCCATATTGATAACAAGTTCTGGTGATATTGTTTACCAGGAAATGAATCAACCCCTTTTAAAAGTAGAATGGTTGGCTTTTATTGTAAGTATAATTTGAAAATAACCAGGCCACAGAACTGCACAACTGGATGTTTGTGGCTCACACGAATATTGTCCAGTCCCTTCTAGAAGAGCTTGTTCCACAAAGTGAAATATAGCCTGTTACCCTAACCCTAGTTCACATCTAGGGTCAGTACATTTCATGGTGATAATGAGCAGAAGACAAAAAATATTCATATGCTGCCAAAGGTTGGCGCATAGTTAACACACTGACACAACTTTGTCTTCGCAATAACTTGTGTTATTCTTGATGGGATTCATTTAAACTTCCAAGAATTGTAGAGAATTATGGGAAAGTGTGACACACAATTCATACTAATTCAAAGATCAAGGTCACACGTCCTAATGCAAAGTGGATTTCATAGCATGCTGAATAATGTCCTTTCCATAATGTTTTAACTATTAATGGAAATGTTATCAATTTTCACAGTACTGTAGAGAACACTGTGAATGTGTGTTGCATAAGATTCATGCTGTTATTGGCAAGTTTAAGGTCATACTTGGATGTCAATGTTGTGTCTCAGCAAAATCTAAAAGCTCTACTATTAAAGTAATATGAGAGCTATACTACTCGCCCAGGTGAAGGGCATCACACCTTTGTTAAGGCTTTACATGTTAGCACATTTCAGCAACTTTTAAGTCTTGATAAATTGAAAACTAAGATTTTGCATGTAAAAGGACTGCCAAGTGCCATGGAAGGTGCATCGCACTCAAAAATTGTGCTATTTATCTCAAAAGATCAAGTCAATATTGTTCACTATGGACTTCATAGCAAAACTTCTTGTCTCAGCCATGACATTATTATTCATGGCAATTCAAACTTTACAGAATTGTACAATACCATGGTAAGGCGTGTTTCATACAAGATTTGTTCTTTTATCTCATAGGTCAAGTTTATACTGGTCATAGTTATGACTTTCATTGAAACAATTTACAATTTTATTATCAAAAACATGCTATATAACATTTAATCTTACTACTTAAGAGTCGCAATGTGTTAAAGACTACCTCCGAACTGAAGTAACATCTATTCACAAACATAATATTTTGTTCATGAATTTCATAAACTCAGCAGAAATAGTCTATACCACGGACCTTATTACATGTGTAATGGTATACAAACTATACATACAATTTTTTCATACAATATTAAATTCAAGCACTTCAAAAACACAACGTGATTTTCATACCATACTTTAATACGATTTCACATAAAAATATAATTGGCATTAATTCATAACCATAATATTGATAAACAAAACCTGAGCCAAAAGACGTATTTGAAAAAGGTGAAGCAACAATGTAAGTCATCTTAAAAGGATTTTAATACTTAAATCCCAGTTCATAAAAAATGGCATTAATTTACATGGCAGTGTCTGCTAAACTTAACCATGGTAGCAATTCTAAATTGCTCTGCTGGATATTACCATGGTAGGAATTATACAAGGTTCAGCTCAATATCATCATGGTAATAATAGTATATTGTTCTGCTTGTACCATGGTAGCAATTATATATTGTCCCAACTTGATATTGCCATGGTAGTTATTCTACATGGATCTGCTCAATGGGCAATGTTCATGGTCCAGTGTAAACATTTACAAGATTTATTTCCATGGATTACAATTTAAACTAAACTATCCAGGTGGAAATACACACTAATTATTTATTTAAAAGGACTTCCCTTGGCCTGCAACAAAAACAACACGCTGTTCTTTGGAGAAACCTTATGGATAGTATTTACTACTACTATACTGATCATAAATAGGCATGTATTTACTTCCTAATATTACCGTAAAAGGTTTAACAGAAATATATTCCAATAACTATACATTCATGTCAAAAATATTATTGCCTGAATTGAATGTATCAATATTTTTTAAAACTTTGAAGATAAAACTTTGTCCCGGTTAAGGTAAGGGAATAACAATAAATACAAACAACCATGAAACAAAATAACATTGTCTTCACTATGACTTGGGTAAATTTGACCTCTGGATGGCCTCTCTGACCATGTCAAGGTTTGCAATGTCTCCTATCTTCATTTCATTATGCTGGAATAAGACACCCTGATCTCCTGGCCCCACCACAAACACGGCTGCAACAAATTGAAAACAAGTGTCATATATAAATAATATACATGTATATACAAGCTACCGAGACATTTGATAATGATTACAAAGGATTAAGAGTAACCTTTCTTTTGATGAAATTGCTACTACCTTTTAATTTTATTAATCATTTATTTATTCTTTTACCCCAATTTGCAAACCTATTCTTCTATAATTCCTACCAAAAAATTGAAAAAAACAAGATGTGAAATTTGTTCACAACAAATTGAAAACCTTGATAAAGCTGAGTGTACACAAGCCATGTTAATATTTCATCTACTGTCTGTGGATGAGTGCCTCCAAAAAGTATTTTTCACCATACTGACAAAGAAGTTACCTCCAAGCAGTCGACCCTCTCCTTTCAAATTGCCTGGGACGCCTTTTTGCCAGATACTGAACACTTGCCACAGTGACTCGTAGTTAAAAATTCCAGGAATGTTCATCCATCGCTCGTGTGGACCATAAAATCGGCGCTGAAGTCAAATTTCCTAAACAATCAATAGCTCTTCTTTTCATTGACCTACAAAAACTACCGTACAATTTATTTTTGGAAAAAAAAGTTAAGCTTTAAACTTGTTTAATTGAAAAATTGCTTTCACTGAAATTGTTTACTCTGTAGAAGTTTTCATTTGTATGGTTGTCATTTCATTGGAACTAATTCACTAAAATAATATCAACACGAAACGCTAGCAATATGTTGCATAATTAATACATACTGGTAAAATATGGACTGAACAGCTAAAACAAAGTAACATGTACATCCCAGTATGTTTACAACAGACAATGCCTTGAGTAATCTGTATGCATGAATACCTCAAGGTCCAGATAGACATCTCCCTTGATGAAGGGTTTGAAGTCGTCTGCACCGAATGCCTCATGGACCACAGCATGCAGGCGGACACCGCGGGCCTCCATCTCCGGTAGGAGAGACGACAGGCCCTCAGCTTCCTGAAATACAGGCAAAAATCAAGGTATAATCCTAAGACACTTGCAAATGGATAATTGACTCAGATATTTTATAAACCCGAGAAGAATGTAAATAATGTTGTGACAGAATGTTTGGATTTGAGTGTAGCTTGGTCTAAGAAAATACATGAGTATGTTCAACATACCAGGTAATATGAAACATTCTTAGGAAATGACAAAAATCTTAGGAATCACTTACCGCCCTACACAAAGATCATCCAGGCCTTCGGACAGCCATTATAACTGCCCCACGATTACTCCAGAGTTCACTTGCCTAAATTGAAACAAATAATCTTTATTTGGGAAGAAATAACAACATAAAACTAATACAAAAGGTGCGTAAGACATGTATACACATGTACATCATCTCATGTATATTATAAGTATGCAAAATGCAAATAACTACTTACACTAAAGTTACGTTTCTGTTCATCCAATGATTGTAGTTTGCTTTCTGCCAGATACTGCAGAGAGGCTGCTTGGGGTTTGGTAACCATGGTGGCTGCCAGGTTGCAGATGATGGAAGCACCTGCCCCAACAGCTGCTAGACCCATAAACAGTTTTGGCAGGCCCATACTGCCTGCACGTGGGTTACTGGGTGTTAACACTCAGTCCTAAAAGTAAAACCATTTATGTATATTTCTAAATGAAGTTTACTCATAAGAAAATATATCTGATAAAAAAATAACAGATCTGGATGATACTTACTGAAAAAAGCAACATATTTCTGAGTTCTACTTTCCAACTTGCTAAGGCTTTACCATGTTATATATGTAAGTATGGTATATATTAGATTTCACCTTGTTATCAATCTACACTCAGAGAGCCTCTTTAATAGTCGAATTAGTGTGGCAAGAAGGAAAAGAGCTCCTGCAATTACATTTGCAGAAGTATCCTAAATTATGACCTGCACTAGAAATATTCGTTGAGGCAAGGGAGGCGCATCTCCCCAACCGCAATAATGGTCTACCGTAAGAAAACTATTTCTGACAAAATGGTAGAAAGAGTATGCATAGAAAACACAATTTAAAATGCACCAATTTAGTATATATATATATATACAGTATTCCTTTTGGTGTTTGCACAGTTGACAAAAGCATATTCTGTATTATGTTTTCCTAGCATAACTATCCTATCTACACATACATTAAAACATATGCTAGGAAAACAGTTCTGTGGGTTTTGGGGGGAGGGGTGGGGTGGGTGGAGGGCACATATCTCCAGCTGCATCCCAAAGTTATCGATACCCTTGTAGTCTCTGAGTCAAAATCTCGACTGCCACTGACACGTTTCCAGACTGTGACCTAAATGCATGCATTTTTTCTTAATTCTTAAATGCTACAATTTACTGTATAGTTATTTGATGGAAGAGAGTGACCTCTTGTGGGCATCATATTTCTAAAATACAAATGATACATTTTTTTTTATAAAACAAGAACAACTTTGATACCTGATAAATTTAAACTTAAAAGCAAAATGATGACGAGTAAAACGTTTTTAAAATCTGTATTAAGACTGCGAGCTGACACTTGTTTTTAATACTTACCCGTTAATCACTTTAATATTAACACACTCTGCCCTTTCCTGAAATCCACTGTGGAATGGATGTTAAAGTCTATACTGTACACAAGCAACAGCGATAAGGTACTAGCATCTCTGACATTAAACTCTATACACTTACAATTTAATGTCGTAAAACATTTCAACATAATTTTCAACACGAATTCTTATTTTTAAATGATATTGAAGATAAAAAAAAAATGACATTTAGATTATGCATTAGAAGAAAATTGTATTTTAAATTTGACACGCAAATATCACATCTGTGCAAAAAAACGGGCACCGAAGTGGACATTTTTCAACGGCTAGAAGCAAATTCCGGCAGACTTAACAAACTTAGAACTGATTTTTAAATCTTTTATCAGATCAAATGTTAACTATTGTCCTATCATTTTGCATTATTGTGTAGTAAGAAAAACATTGAAAAATTAGAAAACTTCAATACAGGGCCCTTCTTATGAAATTATGTACAGTCTCATAGTTATAAAATTTTAACTCATATCAATTTAATCCGTATATACCAGTACAGTTTAAGCTACGCAAACATGTAGTTAATATTCCTATACAGTAGGGTAAGAACTTCCATATACAATATATGTCAAAAAATAAATTTCCTGTTACATGTGTCGTTTTAACTAAAGCTGTACATAGTTTTATAAAAATGTAAGCTACTTGTGCTTTACATTGCTGTCTACCATTATTTCTTTTCGGTGTAATCATGGCAGTTGTATCTCATGTACAATTCATCAAGAACATTTTGAGCTGTATGTCTATTTATTTTCATTGTTTTTTTAAGTAGTTTTACCTGCTTGTAGACTTCTTGTACACTGCTCAATACTTGATGTGCTGTGGTAGTATTGTATAGTGTAAATATTAATGTCTTAGCTAAATCGGAAGCGTTTATGCTTCAAAGTTATTAGACCCTTTGCGCCTAATCTCCATTTACAGTTTTTACCATGCTCAACTCTATATTTATCCTGCATTTAATTTCATTCTGAAAGTACATTTTACTTCTCATTTGTCAAAATTACTCAGATATATCATATGTCTCCAATGCCATGTGCTTTGCAATGTCTTTTGTACTTTTTCGCAATCAGCTTTTGTATTGATCGAAATTAGATATATTTGCATTTTTAGATTTTAGTTAAAAAAAATCACTGAATATCAATTCAAACATAAGCATAACGTCTGAATAATCTTGTAAGCATATTTTAATAAACACATTTGTTAGTCACATGTGTTATATTTTATTATTCTCGTATGTTTATAATGCTCTAGATATCTATTTAGAATCGGTTTATTTATAAATAATCATATGATATCGTTTATATCTGAACTTTTTTGCTAATACTATTTAATTATATACTTATTTTAATGCATTTATTATCTTCCAGATTCTGTGTTGCATTATTGATATGGTATTTGTTTTGCACTTTGTCGGAAAATAGCTGTGCGAGCCAATATTGTAAGTAACGTTAACTACATTTACTTGTATCTTGACTCTACAAAATTATTAATTGGATGATTTAACTATCTACCTGTAGACATATATATATATATATATATATATATATATATATATATATATATATATATATATATATATATATATATATATATATATATTCACACTTAGACATATTCAGCCGCGCCATTGATGTTATTACATTAAAATTTTAAAATTCGTCTTGTCATTATTTATGCATCAGTCAATTGTAACCACGCCTCCCCCCCACGGACCCGACACTACGGGGCCACATTAAATGTTAAAACACGACGCATATCCCCGATATACCCTCGGACCTTGGAGGCCGTGTATGTCCACAATGGAGCAGTCAACTGGTGGCAGTCAACATTTCGCCGGTTTACTTTACACCATTACCTTATATTTGTATAGTCTATTGTCTGACAGATTATTGTATAGAGAGCAACGTTAACGTCCGGGGTATAGCTTACATAATATTATATCTATATAGGACATCGCTTAGGCAAAAAAATGGTTCGGTAAGAGTTACATCCTTTTCAAAATACGTAGGGTAGGTAGGCTTTTTTATTAGGCTTTATATGAGAAAGTTATCTTCATCATTGGAGAATGGTGTTAAAGAAACTTCTGTTACAGCGTTCAATGTTTTAAACTACAGTACATATTAAAACACACATATTTACACCGCAACTTCTATTCCTTAAATTAAACATGAAAAACCCAATGTCAAGTGGTTAACAAATCTCGATGCGGTGATAAAGCTACTGTAGTGAACGTTCAGGGATACATTTTAATAATTTTACTGGTGACATGTGGTCACGGTACATGCATCCCTGTCTCGAGAATCGTTCAAAGACTTAATGATGCCCATTTAGCCTGACCTTACTGTAGGTGGTGACCGTACGCCGTACATTGTTTAGAAACCAGGAGAAAAAATGTCAGCGCCAAGTGAGATGATACGTTTTCTACATCGCCCATTCCAGCGCCCAATTTTCCTTGTACATAATTAATGCGCAAGTCAATTGTAACCACGCCCCCCCCCCCCCCCCTGGTCCGGGGATTAGCGGGGACTTTGACTTCGGTCCAGCCAAGCCCGGGTAAACTGCTAGCAAAATCCCCGTCAAATGCCCCCTAACCCCATGGACCCCGTTGGAAATAAGCTTTTGTACTTGTGCAAATCTTTACGGGTTATCCTGTGCAATGTACGTCATTTATTATGTTAAACTTTATTTGGTAAAACTTTATTTGGTAATAAATTCGATAGCTTTATCATTAACACTAGAAGTAATTCTTGTTTTAGTAGATCTAGTATTATGTATCTCATGTTAAACTTTCTGTGATATAACTTATTAGGACTCTAAATATCAGGCAAATACAATATGTGATATATCTTATATTGATGTAAAATGTACTGTTATTGACATAATGCACGAATAAAACTACTACTACTACTACTACTACTACCCCAGGAACCCAAGATAAGGCCCATTCCCCGCTATTTTTGACGCGAAGACAAAACCACCGCATGCATGGAAGGTAAAAACACGGTCCATTTCCGAGCCCGGCAATCCCCGGTATACCCCTGGACCTGGGGGCGTGGTTGTATATATATATGTAAAGATCACTTCTTTCAATAAGCAGACGGAGCTGATGATCACAGAACTTCGTTATAAGATCATCAGGGCCAATTGTTGCATATTTGATGCTTAAAAGTTCTAAATGTATTTTGTTTTGTAAAAAACATGTTAGTCGCAAATTATCATATAGACTTTATACTGTGGAACATATCCTTCGTTAATGATTGATATTTTATAAAATTACCATCCTTGATTGTCATTGAACATACATTCCAAACACAAAATACCCGATTACCGTCGGCCATATATTTGCGAATGAAAATAAATCCTGACTAAAGTCAATTTTATTTCAATGATATATATCGAAAGCATATAATAACTCCGGCATTTCATAAAGTATCCTCGGCAATTCTCAAGAAGAAGACGCATTAACACAATGACACTTTACCTATATAATAAGCTCATTCATAAAACAGGCCCATATGGCGTCAAAAAGTTAACGTGTTTTCTGATGATTTTGCACGTGCATTTCAAGTTACGAAAGCACATTTAAACTCACTATTTATGCAATTTCTTTTAATAATGGATAAACATATCTAGAAAACACTCCCCAAACTATGCTGTCCGTTTAGTCTAATAGTAAATGATATATCGAAATACATGAAAACACACTCAAAATGACTGCAAAATGCATATGAACATCACGCATGGGTGTCATTGATCCCAGGAGCTGATCCAGGAATCGACTCGACGCTAGAGGGGATGTAACACAGGGAATAAACCTTTTGAATTGCGCCCTTTCCTCAGAACCGAAATTTAGTGATTTAAAGTGTTGGCAATGGGGGTTTAAGAGTACTTTCCCAAGAAAATGGCGCATTTTGCGCGTATATTACCTTTTTCTACTATATTGAAATAAAAAGTAAAAAACAAGTAGTGGATCTGTATGTAAACAAACAAATCGTCTAACGGTTGTGTACATACACGTGGTCTTTTGTGGAGAAAGCATGCCCAGATATTTTCTTTTTGGAGTATGCTGTTAAAATAAATGTGATCCTGTTTTTAAAGAACGATGCATTAAGTATTGAGTTTGAATGTTCTTTCGTAGATGTGCACTTTTCTCTCTTTGTAGAGCTTGTTCAGAACATGCTCTGCTTCTTCTGGGGCTGTCATATGTGCATTTTCTAGGTATTTTCGAATGATATCAACTTACGGTTTATATAACCCCTTCTTGTCCATCTAATTTTGCGTTCTGGCTGGTAACGAAACATGTTATGTCCATCGAGATCGAAAACATTAAAATGGTCAATTACTGAGAGAGGGGACAAACTGCAGTTGGTCTAATAGAGCCATCATTTCAAAGGATGGGTTATTGTGGATTGTTAAAACATTACGGTTGGTAATCAAAGTTATTCTCTAAACAGATTTGGCATCTAGGAAAACAACTAAACACACAGTTCCCGAATTGGGTGATGTGTCTGACACAGTGTTAGTCTGTGGATTGGGTTTGTACGTTAATTTTAGGACGTCATCGCTCAATTTATGGGTGTTGGTCGCAATGTGAGCAGATACATACAAGTTCATAGTGCACACGTTTAAGGTGCGCCTGTGTATATTTCTGATACACGGGAGCCCATTTAATGTCCTGCCCGTAAGACGATTAGTTGTTTAGTGAGACGGGGAATCGAAACGAAAGCGCCTTGGCCAACAGTCAAAAATGAATACACAAGACTACCAGGGTCCACTACTTGTGCCCGTAGCAAAAAAAATCCTGTTCTATATTTCAAACAATAAAAAACACACCACAAAACCATTTACCCGCAGAACAGCGTGCTTTGTTTATCCACTGTATCAGCTTAATGCGGAGAACATTGGAAACAAGTTATATCAAATTTAGTTTCAGAGTGGACACGAAACGAGTTACATATGACACTATAGGAAAACACATGTATTTTGGTGTTGCTGGCGACACCAGGGAGTAAAGTTTAGGGTGTTGTTCGCGACAACAGGGAATAATAATAATAATATAATTATCTATATTTGGTAAACATTTTGTGATAATTCATTTATATTAGCTTCGGTCCATCACCATTTCACCTAACAAGAGCCGTCGTAAGACAGCGCGCTCGACTACGCCGCTTTAACTTAGAATACAATAACGATGTAATAATACCAAGTTTGGTCTCTTTATGTAAAACCCAACTAAAATTATTCGATACATAAGGTGACTTTGATGCTGCCCTCCCACCAGCCCGCCCAAACAATGACGCAAGTCATTCAAATAACTTGATTTCCCATGATGAAAATCTGGTTAAGAATATACAAATATGCCTTTCAAAGGAAATTTAAAAAAAATCAAAAAAAATCAAGGGCCATAATTTTTATTTAGGCTGTTTCTTGTTGTAAGATGGTCGTAAATAATTTTGAATTTTATTAAGTGCATTTAATGAACGGTATAGAAGTTTTTTTATTAAAATCCCAACTTTCCCTTAACTTTTACTTGCCTAAAACTTTAACCTAAGTCAATCAGGGGCCATAACTTGTATTAAGGATATGGAGTTATGTAACCTCATTGGGTAATGGTCCTGAACAATTGTGTGAAGTATTAAGTCAATTGAATGAAGCGTATAGAAGTTATTAAACAATATCCCAACCTGCCCTAAAACTTTAACCTAAGTTCCATAGTCAATCAGGGGCCATAATTTGTATAAAGGATCATATGGAGTTATCTTACCTCATTATGTGATGGCTCTGAACATCTGTGTGAAGTATTAAGTCAATTGATTGAATGGTATTGGAGTTTTAAGTGAAAATCCCAACTTGCCCTAAAACTTTAACCTGCCCTAAAACTTTAACCTAAGTCAATCAGGGGCCATAACTTGTTTTAGGATACTATGGAGTTATGTAACCTCATTGTGTGATGGTCATGAACAACTGTGTGAAGTATTAAGTCAATTGAACAAACGATATAGAAGTTATTAATAAATATTCCAACTTGCCCTAAAACTTTAACTTAAGTTCCATAGTCAATCAGGGGCCATAATATGTGTAAAGAATAATATGAAGTTATCTAACCTCATCATGTGATGGCCCTGAACAACTGCGTGGAGTATTAAGTCAATTGAATATAGGGTATTGGACTTATAAGTGAAAATCCCAACTTGCCCTAAAACTTTAACCAGACGCCGACGCCGACGCTGGGGCGAGTAGTATAGCCCACATATTCTTCGAATAGTCGAGCAAAAACGGACACTAAATTATTACTACATGACATAACAAAAACAATATTTTATGGGATAAAATAATTGATAATCAACGAAGTTTGCGACCTTAAACTTTGACCTAGATACACATAGTCTTTCTGTGACGAATATTTCAACTTTCACATATCAATTTTTGGTTGGCCAGTTACCATGGTTACGCACATGAAACAAGTACTGTGAAAGTGACCTTGACCTTGGATGAACATACCTCGGTTATCTTCGTGATGTGGTTATTATCCCCCGCCGAATCGAAGATTTCGGGAGGGGGATATTGTTTTGGCGTTGTCCGTCCGTCATTCCGTCCGTCCGTCCGGTTCCATATCTTGGTAGGCATTGATCAGAAAATGTTCAAACTTGGTCAGAATGTTCCCCTTGATCATATCTCGACCTATTTAAAAGTGGGTCACATGAGGTCAAAAACTAGGTCACTAGGTCAAATCTTAGAAAAATCTTAGGAACATACTGGAGGCATTATACATGGTCAAATATTCATGAAACTTTATCAGAATGTTTTCCTTGGTGAACTCTTGGTCGTAAATAAAACTGGGTCACATATGATCGAAAATAAGGTCACTAGGTCAAATCTTAGAAAAATCTTCTCAAGAACCATATCATGGTAATGATTGGTCAAGTTATGTTCAAAATTGGTCATGATGTACCCCTTGATGAAATATGGACCACTTAAAAAAGTGGGTCACATGGGGTCAAAAACTAGGTCAGTAGGTCAAATCTTAGAAAAATCTTTGGAACATAATAGAGGCATTATACATGGTCAAATATTTATAGAACTTAATCAGAATGTTTTCCTTGATGAAATCTTGGACTTATTTAAAACTGGGTCAATTATGATTGAAAATTAGGTCACAAGGTCAAATCTTAGAATTTTTTTTTGTCTGGAATGGAAATGATCGGTCGGATTATGTTCAAACTTGATCATGATGTACCCCTTGATGAAATATGGACCGCTTGCAAAAGTGGGGCATATGGGGTCAAAAATTAGGTCACTAGGTCAAATTTTAGAAAAATCTTTGAAACACAGAAGCAATATGTATGGTCTTATATTCATGAAACTTGATCAGACTGTTTTCCTTGATGAACTCTTGGACATGTTTTAAACGGGATCACATGTGATTAGACATTAGGTCACTAGGTCAAATCTTTCAAAAATCTTGTCCGAAACTATTTGATGGTGGTGATTGGTCTGATTAAGATCAAACATGGTCAGAATGTTCTCTTAGGTTGAATTTTGACTGCGTTTTAAAAGTGGATTAATGGGTCAAAAACTTGGTCACTAGGTCATATCTTGCAGAAATCTTTGGAACACTCGAGAGGCAATACATCTGCTCTATTTTCCATGAAACTTAATCAGAATGCCTCGATGAAATCTTGGAATAGTTTCAAACTAGTAGGTCATGTGGGGTCAAAAATGAGGTCACTGAGTCAAATCTTAAAAAAACCTTGTGGACACTCTAGAGGCTGTATTTTTTGCATATATCTGGACCAATCTTCATGAAACTTGATCAGAATGTTTGCCTTGATGAAATCTTAGATTAGTTTGGAACTGGGTAGCATGGAGTCATAAACTAGGTTTCATGGTCAATTCTAAATCTAAATGTTATATATATATATATACAATAACTTTTTTTAATTCAAACAGTTGCAATCAAACTCAAAATCATATATTCATATTTATATATATATATATATATATATATATATATATATATATATATATATATATATATATATATATATATATATATATATATATATATATATATATATATTTCATCAACAACTGATTTCCATTCCTTGACTTAGCCCAATCAGGCGGGGGATATCAATTCAACGAATTTGCTTGTAATAGATATGCAAAATCTGTACCTATATATGCCGTTCTTAAAAAGATGTGTTTGCAGTGTTTCAACAAAAGCTTTTTCGGATTAGACTAAGTAACAACATTTACAATAGAACTTACTCCAATTGTTCTGCTTACTCCATGTGTAAAAATTTGTGTCGACCTTTCTTACCACTCCACTTTTTAAAGGTTGGCCTAAAATATATACAGTTTGATTGGCCGTTATTACAGAGTGGACATGAAATGAGTGGGTTCAGTAACATGGCTATGAATGACTGACGGACGTAGCGACAGACGAAGAAAAGAATGAAGCTATAGTCCTGAATCTTGGACTGAGGATGACAATTAGGGGACTCTCAAACCCATGTGTGAAACCACTGACACAACCATACACACATACTTGAAATTAAATTTATTTGGCACAGATAAAACCTAACTCTAGACAGAGTTTAACGAGTTATCACAAAATGTAACAGCAATTCCATACCTCATTACTATTTGAGGTATCAGACAGAATAAAGGCCAAATAAAAGCAATGTTTAGGTTCATTGGTACAGCATCATCCGTTATCTAAATCGAAATGTTCAATTTAAACTGTTTAAGACCCCAAAAAGTAGTTTTGAAGGAAAAGAAGAAAGTTTCATTTAAATATATCACTCAATTTTAATTAATGAGAATTGTTGAAAAGACATAAAAAATAGAAATAATTAGCATAATTAAATAAAAAGTCTCTTTTTTTATTCTTCAGATGAATAATATCAATTTTATGAGGATTGCATGCGAGACAGTATTAAGACTTAATACAAATTGGTATGACTGTCTTGCAGGAAATGCTCAGGAAATTAACTGCATAATGAAAAAATATTCTCAAAGTTCCGCAATTCTTCAATTGAAATTAAATGAATAATATGGGTGTGTTGAACTGTGTTCACATAAGTCTTATCTCGTCAATCCTTTGTACAAACATGTAAGTCATGTACCATAAAAATAACATCACTGTGTAGCACAACGAACACACTGTATGTTAAAACCAACATTGTCTAAGGCACTGCCATCAAGAGGCTGCTATCTTTGAGAGAGGATCTTCAAGGTATGTTGCCAATGCCTTTGCCTGGAATGGAGATTAGAACAGGAGGTGGCACTGAGACCAACAATCATCACTGCAACGCAGTTCCATTGTAAAACCAACAAAATGCAAGTCTGTCAAGTGTAAATCTGAGACATATTTTTTTTTACACCAAGTGTCAGACCCTGACACATTAATACCATATGATATTTACAATTTAATATGTTATTTTTTATTTATTTTATGGTGTGTGCAATATAATTTAATAATGTAAACATGAATGCACCCACCTTTGCTTTCAGCATTCCAAACCCCACATTTTCCTTGCAACATAAGCATAACAGCAGGTTGGCAACTTTAGTTATTGCCACCTTTCCTTCCTGCAAATGAAAACACATAATATTTTCAGGGAAAATAAATTTTAAGAGAAAACATCAGGCACCAGAAACTTTTTACATGATGACCTTGAACTTGACCTGAGGAACGTGTGCTGTAGATTTGTTTTTCATAAAACAGGAATATCCAAAGATCTTCACAATAAACAAACATATTAAAAAAAGAGGTCCATAATATGCATCAACATTACACAAATCAAGACTGAGTTTTCAATGAAACCAATGTCCATATTCATGAAATCTTTATCAATAACTGGACCTTGGTGATTTCTTACTTAATTTTATGATCCAATGAACCCAAACATTTCACTCAATTACTTTTAATAATGTTTTGGAGTAGAATATTGTCTCCAATCACTTTAAAAGGATCTTTTTATCAATTAAATATCATTTAAGTAAACATATTGGTACTGTACACTGTAAAACTAGACTATTTCCTTCATTACCTGACAATCTAACAGAACAAACTGCAGTTTATCATCTGAGAAAGCCACAGCCCCTGATTTCTGGTAGGTGTTCCAAATGTTGCTGGCTATAGCAGCAGTCACTGCAGCATCTTTGTCACCATACCCGGAGTAAGCAAGGAGGGCCCCTTCATTGTTCAATAATCTAAAAAATAATAAGTTGATTTATTGGAATTTAGAAGGCTGATCTGCACCTGGATACGTCCCTCTTGTAATGGTTAATGTGCAAATAATCTTATTATAACTTAAAAAATGTAGAAGAAATTGAGAATTATAAACTTCATGTGAAGCGGCATCATCGTGCACTGTCGCTGTGTGAAGGTGTGAAAAACTCCCTCTAGATCTACCGTAAGGCAGCTGCCAATAGTACAAACTGATGCAATGACAGTGTTGTTCGTAACCTTGTACCATGTATTTGAAATATTTTAATTAGGTATTGAGAATATTTAAGGGGGTACAATATATTGCTGTTCCTTATACAATGGCATCGACAACAAATAATTCAATAAAAGACGTCAAAACAAATATGGCAGCTGCTGATTTTGACAAGTATCGTGGCTGCCAATTTTGACATTTTTTTCAATAAGTCTTTTTCTTGAATATTTTTTGCGTGCGTCCTATTAACCATAGCGTTCTTTAGGCTTAACACAATGATTTATGGTATTCAGTGTACCCATATGCATGGTCAAAATGCAAGCTGTGTATAAAAATTATACAATTAATTATGATGGAGAGCATGTGTCTATGTGTCTGTTCATTCTTGATATTTAATTGTTACATTATCTTGAAGTAACATTTGAAAGCATGTACACTACATTTAACTTTTGTGAAATACTTGTATCCTTTTATTCTAAAACTGAAAAAAGAAACACTGAAATATATGTTTTTTAAAAAATGTAAACTTCTGGTTGCTTTTTCAAGAAAAATATGGCTAATATTTAACTAAAATGATGTTTTTTATGCATTTTATATCTAACATTTTGTCATGGGCAACTCCGTCACAGTACCACACAGGCAAATAATATTTGGTTGAACAGTTGAAGTGAAGCCAAAACAAACTTTAAATTCCAACCATTTATAAAAAAACTATATGATTTCAGTGTGCGTCAACTTCTAGAAATGACTCTAAAATGCACATTATAATGACCAGATACCATATGAAATATATGGGACTAATAACTCCCAGCGAACATTATCTCAACAATTGATAGGATTTATTTGAATAGGATATACACAAAACGCACCGGTATTATTAGAATGTAAGTTTTAGTGCGGACAAAACACACTCACAGAGTACTTTGAACACCTCCAGAGTTCGCCTGGCTTAAAATCTGTGTTAGTGCTTTAGGTTTAAGCATGTTAAAACCGAAATATAAAGAGATGCAATAATATTTATCTGTATATTTCTCAACCGGCTACTTCCGCATCATGTGATATTATGTCTAAATCTTTAATGTAAGAAGCCTTTTCATTGGGCAATAGATAAGGTCATGACCCTGCATTTAGGTCAATAAAAAGCATGGCTGAAAAACAAAACAAGGTTGCTGAAGATGTGGTTGAATATTTCCTTTATCCGTCTTTGTCTGAATCGACAGACCGAGAGGAATGTGTCAGAGAGCTTGAAGAATGTTTAAAGAATTATATGACCTCATTGAGCACACTGCTCATTGATGTTATTTGGCAAAATGAAGGGTTTAAATTGAAATGTGTCCAAGAATCTGGTAAGTACTTTTCATTTTAAGCTATGATTATGCTTGGATGTTATATTAATATAACTTGTATTCATTAGTCATTCCAAAAAGGGATGACACAGGCTGGCAAACTGCCTAAAGTAACTTTGGCGTGTTAGGAGGAAAAGCTTGCGCATGAAGGGGCTCGAACACACAAAGGACAAAACAATAGCGTGAAACGTTACTAATACTAGTCCAAATACTTGTACGTTGACGGATTTTTTTTAGATTTTTGATATGGCAAATCCTTCACGACGTTAGGGATTGGAAGAATCCCGTATAACACATCTATTATTTTAGACTAGAAACGTTACCAGCAATTTAATTTTGCTGATGGCTATACTTTTTCTGTGTTTTATGTCCAAAACATTGGAGCATTTCAGACACATTATTTTAATCACAGATAAGAAAAACCATGTAGATTTGCCATCAGTAAGAAGTTTAGAACAATTAAATATGGGATGAACTCTTTCTGCTTTGAGGCTTTAAGTCAGGAAAGGAACAGCCTCCAGAAAGCAGAATTTGAGGATTTTGAGGTGTTTCACTGAATATCTTGTATCAGAGTTTTATTTTCGGTGGGATGGCTTACACCAATGGGACAAGATGTGGTATTCATATACCAGACAAGATTTCAGCAGGCATCTTCATTATGAATTCCACTTGTCAAAATTAAATAACAAGGGCTATTAAATGGTTATTTTTGATTGTTTCAAATTTATATATCATCAGCAACTATCAAACATGTACAAATACTTGTGGGGGGTTTTGTTTGCTAACGTTTATTAGATGTTATGGTCTTGTATATTCAATTAACATTCTTAAACAGTTACACAATATAGGTTTTTTTAAGGACTTCCTGGTACTGGGCCTTTTTGACCAGACTCCATAATAGTAATACTACTGTAGTCTAAATACCGTAATCAGACTTAATGATAAAGGGGTTTTGCATAGCATTACTACCGTAAAAAAAACATTGAGCTAGCATGTTCTAAAATAAATGTTAGTAGAACTTATGTTCTCATTTAACCAAGAGTCTCACTCTGCCAAACTAAAATTGTTGGTTTCTAGCCCTCATTAATTTTTCAGGCATATCCAGTACTCATGCCTTTTTCTCCATAGTTTCACCACTAAAGTAGTTCAGGGGTGAGGGTGGTCTAGTGGTAAAGGTGCTTTTTTCAACTGAAAATATGGCATAAATTTGGCCCTTGTATGCATTCACTTTCGCCAAAAGTGCTTTTTTCACAAAAACTGGACTGAAAATTTATTATCCCTTCAAAAAGAATAGGCTCATGCTTCAAATGGAGCTTAAATATTAAAACAATATAAAGCTGTGGAAGGTTTTTTGTTTGAAAAACGTATGGTTTAATTACATCTTTATGCATTTTGTCCCTTTTTTCACAATTCCAAAGGCCTGAGTGCCAAACTACATTATTCAAACTTGTAGAGGACGGGATGCTGGCCTTCAACAACAACCACTTTCAAGCTGTGTTGATGGATTTTTCGAGAATTTTGTCTCAAGATATCCTTTAGACAAAGCTACCAGTATATCGACTAACTGGACCTGCTATCAGCCTCCTATCTTACAGATATAAAAAATACTTAAACACAACCAAATAGTTTACTAGTTCATAGGCTGATATTAGGGTGTTTGGCAAGGCTTCATCCTAGTATAATACCTTTCATTGGGCCGATTGTTCAGAACTTTGTTAAAGTTAACAACATTGTTAACGTCATCATTGTTAACTTTCAAATCGTTACTGCTCTGGCAGTTTAATGGATAAACTTGTGATCTGCTGTATTTCTGACAAGATTTGAGAAAACTGTTTCAGCTGTACTTGTTTATATTTAAATATGTGAGCACATCATAAAATATTTCACGTTTAAAAGTTAACAGCGATGTCGTTAATCATGTTGTTAACTTAAATAAAGTTCTGAACAATCAGCCCAATATTTTATAAATAACATATTTTATTTCATTGATATATCCTGTTTTATCATCTATACAGATGATAATACATTGTCCTTCTATTCACTAAATTATTGAAGAACATTAAACTACTTTCTTGCAAATTGAAAGCAATATTTTAATTGGCTGGTTCTATTGCAAAACATGCAAGCAATGGTTATTCCCTGACAATTTTCAAGCTATAAAAAACCCAACTTTCATATTTGCAAACTGCAATAAACTGTCAAACTCCTAGCTATTAATATTGACTACAAAATCAATCTTGAGCCTTAAGATTTTTGTGCAAAGATTACATGTTAACATATGAAGATCTTCTGGATAGAGTAAAATTATTGGCATTACATCTAAGCCGATTGATAAGTATGGCTATTGAATTAAAAAAACAACCTAGCTCAACCTGTAATTTAAGGTCTGGATGTTCAAAGAAACTGACCTTGTTCATTTAGGTTAACAAATATTCTACATATATACCTCAAGTAAGATCAATAAATATAAATGTTCTGTTTTATCACTGAGTACATGTACATCTGTTATATCATATTTTTTTTAACTTTTATTTTTGGTTGTTACATGGAAAGAATACACTAGATTTATCTGAATTTTCAAGATAAGAGACTAAAAGTATAATTTGAGGTCGGACACCTGCATTCATATTCAAATTTCTAGTACGATATTTTGTCATACTCTTACAGATCAGACAGCCCCATTGTCTTTTATTACGGTATTTTTGAGCTGGCTGAGGGGACTTAAATGCAATGTTTTCTCAAAGGGAATCTCCACAATACAAAAGGGGGTTTGAGGGACCAAAACACAGCTTTTTAAAAAAGTTACATTTTATGTTCTTTAAGGTTCAATATTTAGCTAACATGAATATTTATTCATATGCTGTTACCGGTATATTCATGTCTATGTGTTTCAAGAGTGTAGCAAATATTACAAAAAGAAGATTTTTACAGAATAACATTCAAAAAGCAGTTGCATTCAAATACACAAGTACTACAAGATAAGAAATAGTTGCAAGAGTCAAATGCCTGACACTGCCCAAATAATATTGTTTTATGGCTCTGTGGTTATTGCATTTTGTATTAGGAAGTAAATTATAGTCAATACTTTCACAATATATTTTTCTTTGAAAAAAAAATCATAAAAAAGCTACAAGCCATTGTGGATGAGATAGTCTGGAACTTTTTGATACAAAAATGTATTAATGTTGTCTGAAGATTTTTCCTTTTGAATGCAAGCAGAATTTCAACAAATCTCTGATGAAATATTAGCTCAACTCCTTATTTCATCAGAAGAGGTAGCAAAGGCAATTTGTTTCGCCCAAAGGATAGTACTTCAAAACTAAATGAAAATTGAAATTTTGGATATTTTAGTTTTGCGCCACCCACTGTGTGTTGTGAAACCAGGCACTTAAATTATATCATGACAGTTTGACTACACAAAATATAAAAGTATAGGGCAGATCTGTGATTGAATTATTACAAAGTTGATGCAGTGTTTTATAGCAACTGCACAAAAGCTAGAGCACTTCCAATTTCTCCTTTGATTCTAAGAATTGTTTTTTTCCTTGAACAGGTATAGTTTCATAATTATCGTAGTACCAGCCTTTGGTCACAAATTGCAATTTATTTAATCAACACATAGACACGCATTTCTAGATTGGTCTTGTCAATCAATATCTAACTAGTGTTCTGGCAATATCTTCATTTACTTAGATTACTGATGTCATGTACCCTCCCCGTATTGGCTGGCAAGTTTATTGGGATGGTTTTGTTTATCAATGCCTTTCATGGGAACATTCTTACTTGGAAGTATTGAGATGAATGAGACATTCTAGAGATTGGTAATGAAAACCTCTAGAATTGCTAACACAGTGTATTATACTCATGACCACTTATTGTTTGTATTTAGTATGCTGTTACCTGTTCATTTTCACATTTCAGCACGATGACCATATTGTTTTTTTCGTAAAGCTATTCACTCACTTCTTTCTTGTTGGCAACAAATTTTTCAAACTTTGTGTAAATTGTGTTATTTTACTTGATTTTATAATCAAACACCATTTTCAGCGATAACTAGAAGAAACTCAATTGAACATATATCTTTTTATCTAAGATAAAATTGAGCATTTTCTCAAGCAACTTGTAATACCGGTAATCATGTTAAATTGAGCTCTTATTTGATATTCTGATGATGTTTTATCATTGTTACAAGTGGTTGGGTCACATATCACACGAAATGAAGCTTTTTTTGTCTGATTCACAAAACTTTATGAGTCCCTTTAATAAAACTTCTGTTACAGATGCAAAGGAGCTGATGTTTCTTTTTCTTAACAGTTTCTACAATGTATGGATTTTTCTGTCAGAGGTGATGAAGAACTCACATGCATCAAATTGTTTCGTGTTTGTCAGGATCCTGTAATGGATTTTTGATTGATTTGTAACAAATTGTTAGTGTGGAGGACACATCAGATTAGTAGTGGTATTTCATGTCACTGTTCGTATGATTCTGCTGATTTACTCATCTCATAATCCGTAGTTATTTCCAACTTAAAAACATTTATAAGAGTTTATTGCAGAGACCATTTTGAAGTGCTTTACATGGAAAACCAACAAAACTATATTCAATTTGCCAGAACTGAGCATGAACCAAATTAATTTGAATTTTTCAATCATTATACATTAAAAACGTTATATCACGAGATTCTACCATATATGACTTCTCACATTGCACCAATAAATGTTTTGCCTCATGGTTCAAATTGTGTTGTATCAATTCCACCCCTGGAGCAGGGAAATTTGTCAAAATCCCTAGTGTGAAACTCATCCCAGGCATAAACATTTGTTGTAAATCACCTGCTGTCTAAAGTCCCCTGCATGCAGCCAGTTTGATGGGGGTAAAACATCCATATTTAATATCTAATGATATTAGAGGCATTTTATTACAACTGTTGTCATAGCTTTCTCATGCACATACATGTATGGCATATCACTGGAAAGGGTACTGGATATTTATTTAACTAATGTAATTAATTTTATTTATTTAAGTGTATCCAAATTCTACCTGGTTTTCACATTTACAGGTATTTTAATGCTATTTTCAAGACAATGTACGGTAGTTCAGCAGTAAAGATTGTGTATTTCAGGAAATGTTCCAGGCCACCTGCATGGGGAGACCTCTTTTGCAGAAAACGTAGAAGATGAATGGTTCATTGTATACCTGCTGTATCAGCTGACCCAGAGATTTCCCGGCCTCGTGGCCAGGTCAGTGCAAAATGTAGATCTAGAGTTGAGTGCTGAAAGGCTTGCCTGTTTTTTTCATTAAATTCTGTTGAAAAGAAACAAAAGGGAAATGGTTTGACCTATTTCAGCTAAAAAAGGTCTTTGTTTCCACTAACATCTAAAAAAAATTTAGAGTAGTATATTTACACCTCAACTTCCATTCCTTAAATGAACTGCCTTTCGGCAATTGCGTTCATCAATCGATGAACGCAACATCTTTGGATATGTTTGGATCGTAATTCATTGCATAACAATATACATGAAAGCTATTGATCTTGTTATTGGTAGTATTGTGTCTGCAGGTCCCGTAAAATATAGATCAACATTTTTAAAAGTGTTAGTTTATTATATTTTAAATATATTGGTACCAGAAGTGTTTTAATTTTACGTTTTAAAGTGATTTCAAGTGGTTGATCTTTTCCCGCGTTATTGTGACGTCATTTGAAAAAAATTGAAAAAAATGTTTCCAGTTATAGTCGGGTCGTTCTATTTACAGAATGGGTAAAAACGGATTACTGAAAGGTTTTCTTAAATGAAATGAATTTTTTTTTTTAACAATTCTTGAATGAAATAATGAACTATTGGTGTAAATATAAGGAATGAATTGTGGGGTTGATGTCATTATCGGGATATGAACGCAATTGGGTTGGTCAAAGTACGTGTGGAGTCCTTCGGACTCCACACACATTGACCAACCCAATTGCGTTCATACCCCGATAATGACATCAACCCCGCAATTCATTCCTTAATAATATAGCATGTAGCATAATTGTTTTTATCTTTCCATTTTTTTTTTGAGAACCCAGATCCTGTTACTGGAACCAACCAATACCATATATATATGTAAAAACTTTTAGGTATAAATTATACAATTTTATCATGTTCACTCAGGAAACTACAAAAATAAATCCACACTACAGCAAAAAAAAGGGTTGGGATGAAAACAATATGATCGGTCAGCTTAGTGAAAAGAATCCATTTTTAGCTCTTCTGGCCAAAGGCCAGAAGAGCTTATGCGATGGTAATGTGTACGTAGTATGTGCATCCGTGCAGTCGTGCGTCTGTAAACAATTGCTTGTGAACACGGTACAGTCTTCAGTTTTGATTGTATCTCGATGAAACTTGTACAGTATATAGATATCCATTAGAGCTCGGTTCATTTCGAAAACCAGCCAGATCCGTCCATAAATGCCTAGATTATCATTTATGGGCCATGAAAGTTTTAAAGAAATGCTTCCTATTTTTAGCCAGGTCTGCATGAGCGAATTCTATTTTTAGCCAAGTTTACATGTACATGTAAATTCAAGTCTAGAGTTAAGGGAGACAATTTGCAAGTCTAGGATTTTGAGAGACAATTTGCTTTTTGCTTCTGCAGTTGATTTTGTGAATTACTCTGCCTTGTTCTTGTTGAAAGCCCAAAGACCATTTTTTAGCTTTAAGTTCTGTAGTTTGCACATTCATCTTAACAAAATTGGTTGTGAATGTTTAAGTTATGCACCTGGTGTCATTACTGGCCACACCCAGGGTTCACAGGTTTGGTAAACATAAATCTGGAAAGGTTTGAAAATCTTTTTGTGTGTTCGTGCATCCATCTCAGCACAATTGATTGTGAATGTTTGTTCAAATTGATCAATGTTGTCCTAGGATGCCCTTGACTGTGACCTTTTGACCAACTTTTTTTAACTTTTAAAACTATATAAATTTTTACTATGAGTACAGTTTTGAAAGCATTTTTTTTGGTCAGATGACTTTTACTTGGCACATATTAAAATAGTTCATGCAACTAATCTGCTTACAATACTTTCTGGGCTCAGATGTTGAACGTGCTACGTTTTCAGGTAACCCAAACACAAAACATAAAGTATATGTCTGTTGCCTTTTACCCATACATACATGCTCTGGATTGATATGACCACAAATGCCATGCCAGTAGAGCATAGGCCCTTTTGGGCCTCTTGTTTGTTACGCCTTACAGTTCATTTTACTATTATTTTAATATAACCCTCTTATTTTTTGGAAGAAATCAATTTGGATTTTGTATGACTGTGTCTATGTAAATATATTATCTCCTTACAGGGTACATGACAGTGATGAAGAATTTCTGCTGATAGAGGCAGCTGATGCCCTCCCCAAGTGGCTTAACCCTGACACTGCAGAAAACAGGGTACCATATTTACCCAGTCACCATTGTATCAATACTATCATTTAAATGAAATAGTCTTTATATTTAAGTTTACCCTTTTGAGGTTAGGAAAAGTATGTGTAGCAACTTTTGCTGCAGTTTTGCGAAATCGTGTTTTTCACGAGAAGCAGTAGTCCCACCAACGCATTCCTCATATTTTGTAGATACCATAACGATACCATAACGATGCATTGCACTAGCCTTCTCATACCTGTATGATGCATATCACACATTTACATGTGTCCTGGGTATAAACTACATGCTTGAATTGTTTACAAAGTACCCATACCTGTATGTTGTAGCACCACAGAAGTAATCGACTCGTACCCATACAAGTAGTGTTAAACAACCTTTCTAATATTATAACTCGTTAATCAGCTGTGATATACCTTGAACCTGTAGGTGTACATCTACAATGGAGAGCTCCACATTATTC
The DNA here is from genome assembly GCF_026914265.1 of Mya arenaria. Classification (NCBI taxonomy): domain Eukaryota; kingdom Metazoa; phylum Mollusca; class Bivalvia; order Myida; family Myidae; genus Mya; species Mya arenaria. Next base: position 53,366,314 of record NC_069123.1, read on the forward strand.
CGGTCCCGCAATCCCACACAGATAAAACAATATTTCCACAAACTGTGAACAATATAGGGGATGCGGTGGATTGTATCCGCAAGAATCCTACCAAGACACGTGCAGCACCGAATATACAGGTTGCCATCAACAACAGGATTAACAAGTATGTGTTTTAAATTCAAGGAAATGTTTTTATTTCAAGCATTTTAGGGAATTTAAGATTAATTAACATTTGTAGAATGATATTTTTTAAGAAAATAATTGTAAAATCCTTAGGCTGTATGCCTATCGTAAGCATTCATGGGTACTCACTCTGTTTACCCGTTGTTTTTTTAAAGTGGATATGAAGTATATAAGAAAATTATGGGTATATTTTAATGCTAAGCCCTCGTTGTTTCCAGGTTTCCAGACCTGCTACAGGATCACACACACTACACACACTGCTTCATCCCAGCTCAGATGGCAGCCATTTTGGATGAGCGTCCAGATCTCCTTGCCCCTGCTGTCAGAGCCTTTTACTACAGGGACCCCATGGATTTAAAGGTAAAAACTGATGTTGGAGATTGTTATCCTTTGTGTAAATGAAATTATCTATACATATTGAATTCGAGGATATTGACTTCATTTTTTTGCGAAGCCCACCCCTTGATGTATATTTTTTGCAGCTTCATGTAGTGGTCCTTTACAAAGATTTTTCAAACTATGACCATCGGATGAAAAATGGCCCCTGCTCAGGGGTCCCGGGTTTTCTAAATACTTATATAGAGTATATACTTTGAAAATCTTCTTCTCTTAAACTGCAAGGCCAAGACTTTTGGTAATTGGTAAAAAGCCTCATGTAGAGCTGTTTATCAACATCTTAATAACAACTAACTAGTTTGTCATTTTAATCAGGTGAGCAATATAGTCATTGTTTTTGTTTATTTCAGTGCTGCAGAACATTTACCTACTTTCGACCTGGCACAAGAATCACACACAGGGTAAATAATTGTTAAAAATATTGTACTTGCAAGTTGCAACTGTGTAGTGGCATCGAGCAGTCATTGCGCCATGCTGAAAACTAGATGTAAACATAAGCTTGTCTACTTATTGAGCCATTGACACTTATGTTAAGTTTTAATGCCTGACGCCCACTCAAACTTTCGATATCATTTATAAGGGTATTGTTCGCTGATTTTTGTATTAAAATAAATGTCTAAAAATACAGATAAATTTGTGGCATTGGATGAGGAATTACTTATTTTAAGTTCTTACATGTGGATTATAATATATTTTTCTCAATATCATTTGACATATTTATTCTCTATACTTCAAAACCTTTGGAATGATGACAAATTATTATGGGGGCAACATGCATCTTTAAAACTTTACATGACTTTGTATGTCAGAATATATTTAAGGTCCTTCATAGAATTACAAATGCACTTATAAAAATAAGTAAAAATGCATCTTTCTTGTAGTAACCTTTGTAACCCTTGAATGTTTTAGACCCGTATGACGCGTTGCCTATATGCCCAGCTGGTCCACCAGACATTCCAGCCTGATAGGCGAAGTGGCTGGGTTCTTCCAGCAACCTCCAGCCCAAAGTTCCTGTCACATGATCTGGGCATGAAATTGGTTAGTAATTACTTGTAAAACAGATACTTAACTGTACTGTTCATTGTTTGTAAGCATTTTGAGTTAGTGGGGATTTAAAATTTATTCAATTTATATGGTTTGAATCTATATTGTAAATGCAAAGTTTTCAAATAAAAATAAAATAAAATGAAAGCTCTTTTCCTCATATCATTTATTTGCCTCTAGTTTAGCAAATAGCCACATTATTCAAAACTTTTTGAGCACTAAATGAGTACTTCCTTGTTTAGGCCCATGGTTTTGAGATCCTATGTCACAAGGCCGCTGGAAATGAGGCTACCACTCCGACCAATGACAACATTCCAACAAAAAGTCACCGGTGGCAACAGTATGTCCAGTCCCTACAGGAAAACAACTACTTTAGGGTATGTGTTGCCATCCATTTAAGGCTAGTGGCTGAGACCTCACTTATAGCTCAGTTCTGTTAGAAAGTGTAAAAGATGGGTAAACCAGCTCTAAAGAATGTTACCTATTCCATTAACTACTGAAGCCATATTATACTATGGTTATGTTACAAAATAGGTGTATCATCATGCTTATCTAGTTTATGACAAGTGGTTACAAGGAAATTTTGATTGTTCTTTACAAGGATTAATTCTATTATCAGGGTTTGAGAGCTTTTTGAAACAGTTATACAGTTTTTTTGCTGGATATTTGCATCAAAAAGAGTAGGAATTTCCTGTTAATGGATACAAATAGCTTTGGAAACAGGCTTTAGGCCAAAATCCCTCATGCTCAAACTTAAGTTTCAGGATTTCAGATTTGTATTTTTTATATAGTTTTCATTCCAGACTCTAGTTTTATTGTCATTTAAGGGTGAGCTGGATGGGTCAGTGTTGTATAAGAAACTGTTGGACAATGCCTGGAAGTTCTACAAGGAAAATATGCTTTACTCACACAGGTAACATAGCAGCTGGGTTGCTTAAGGATTGCATAATACTAAGTGTGCCCCAAACTACTTATCTGTACTAAAAAAAAACTTGTGCAAATGAAAAATATATTTTATAAAAGTTGAGGAGTGAGAATGAAGTAGACTTCCTTGATCCATCACAATACATTTATTTAGCACTGCCAAATGTTTTGCATATTAAAACAATTTTTTTTCACTACATGCTGAGCACATATATGACTTCTAATTATGTGGAAAGTTGAACTGTGATTTTCATGTGTACCAATTATTTTCCTTCGATGAAAGGCAAAATGGACATAGTAATGGTAGGTGTGTGCGTGTATGTGTGTGTGCTTCCAGGCAATCTAGTTTGGAGCACAACTTGAGTCTTTGACGTATTTACTTCAAACTTCATATACAGATAGATCTCATTGAGGAGAAGTGCACTGAACAGGAATCATAACTCTGGGTTCAGTATTTTTGGAGTTATTGCCCATTGTTAATTTACATACCGGTACTTATTATATTTTTTTTCGGAGCATAACTCGAAAGGTCTTTTAGGTATTGACTTTAAACTTCATATACATATAGATGTCATTAAAGAGAAGTGCAATGCACAGGAGCCATAACTTTGGCTGGAGTATTTTTTTAGTTATTGCCCTTTGTTAATTTTCAAACAAATTTTTTGTCCAGAGCATTAGTTGAAAAGTCGTGATATATAAACTTCATATACAGATAATTCTCATTAAGCAGAAGTGCAGTGCACATGAACCATGACTCCGACAGCAGTATTTTTTAGTTACTGTCCAGTGTTTAATTGTAATCCTATTTTTAGGCAAATTTGATACTGTTCGTAATTCTGCAGGGGCTATGGCTGTCTGTGACTGTTCTCCTTCTTATTGTCTCAACTACTCATATTGTAAAATTAATATTATTAATTGTGTAGATCTGAGGATCCTGGAAGCCAGATTCACCAACTGCTGAAGTCAGTGCCTGTGGACGTTGAGGAAAGGCGCTTGGCTGAACACAACCTTCAACCACCCGATGGTAGGCATGTTTGTGTGTTCATTTAGGAATGGCTTAATCTCGACTGCTTTCGACATAAAAAATGTTCAAACCCAAGTTATTTTTTCAAAGTTACAGATTAAATACACTTCAGTATAAGTACATGTTGTCTCCATTCCTTGAGATGGCTGTGTACTTGTATTATCATACTGGATCACTTAGAACTAAAATTTAACATGGACCTATTTTAATTTTTTATTTGTTATGTTTAATCATTGCATTGTGAGACATACATTCGTAACATACCTGTACACTTACTTTACAGATGATTCCTGGTTAACACTGACCCCAGACTCACTAGATGCCATGTTACAAGAGCGGGGTGGTAACCTTGATGAAGATGGAGACGTGTTTGACCTTGGGAAGGTGGCAGACAGCATGAAGTCATTTGTAAAGAAAATCTCCAGTGTAGAGGGAGCAGAGGTTCCAGGGTGAGATTTTATGATAGTTATATATTTATATATTCAATATTAATTAACAAAACATAGGTTACAGTAGATATTCTCTCAAACAGTAGAGTAAGATGTCATATTGGCATATTTGATGAAGTTGGTCAAATTGACAACAGTTTAAAATAAATTACCTCTAGATTTATTTTTCCTGGGCCAATGTTCAATATAAATGTTATCCTTATTCTTATACATTGCTCAGTGATTCCATTGAGTCAATTGGTCAATTAATTTTACAGTCCAATCAAAACACTTAGATTCTACTCATAGATATAAGAGTTGTTTATTGAATACGGCCCCTGGTTTTCTTAGTATGAAGCTATGAAAGAGTGCATTTTGACTTGATATTTGAGTGTGATTGACTTTCTGCCATCCTTGCTTTCAGTGCTGATGATGAAGATGATGATGCAGACATTCAGTTTGATGGCAGTGGCTTCATCAACGCAATGCAGGAAATGTTTGGTACGAGACCTTTGCCAAGATTTCTGTCTCATAAAATGTTAATGTGATAAAATTGCTTGTGGATAAATTGTTTATTAATTACGATAAGATGTTTGTAAAGTAAAGGTTTATTCTTAAAAAAAGGGATAAAACAGAGGTACAAAGAGATTGGTGATTTACATGTGGATGTATGTTTGCCATGGAAGATGGCCAGAACAAAAACTAGACAAGTATTGAAAGATGGAGTTGTTTTAAATATTCTTTCAATTTTTACAATTTCCCTTGCTATTTCAGAGTTTGATGACGATGCAAGTGTATCAAGTTCTGACATGAGTGAGTATGGCTGGGAGGATGACTCAGACAACGAAGGTCGGGGAAAAACCAAAATTAAGCGGCCCCCATCACTTGACAGGTACATGGATGTCATGGACCGGGAACTCGCCAAGACTGATGTTGGGAAAAGCTTTGAAAGGCAGAGCAAACCACAGGCAAAGAAAACCACGAAGGTTTGTGTGCATAATGTAACATAGTGATATACTATAACTATTGAAAAGTAATTATCCATTCCAATCTTAAGACCAGGATTATCAGGTCAATTTAAGTCCCATCAAAACTGTGCAAAACCTTGACTCTGATATAACCTTGAATACATGTAGTGCAAATGTAAGTATGCTATCTTTGTCAGGTGCAACATGTTACAGTTATTATATTTTTTTATATTATTATTTATAAGGGCCCTGCAAAAGTTTGCAGTGCTGTATAGTTATCACACTGTCTGTCCACTTTTTTTGGGGTTAATTACAATTTTTCATATTATGTTAATTGAAAACCTTTTTATGTGTACTTTTTAAACAACCATCCCTTTCAACACGGAACGCTTTGACACATCATGGCATTTGCCAATATTTTACTATGCTTAATCATATTTGTGTGTTTTCTTCATCATTTTAAAATATGAACCTATAAAGATCAGTGAATACCTCTTTTATGCCTGCTCAATAACTTTAGGAACCTTTGTCCAATCATCACTAAATTTGGTCAGCATGTGTATTGGCATGCTGTCTTAGACACATATAATACCTATACAGTGCAATCCCTCAAACAGGTGATTTCTTGAGAGCTGTGGATTAGTCACGGTTGAGGCTTTGTCGCCACCTTCATTCCTTCTATTTTTATATGAAATGTACTGACGATTGATCGAAACCTAAATAAGTGGAGGACTCGAGCACCATTGGGGGTCCCAAATACACAAATCATACACAATAGCCTATGATTACCTCGAGGTCATAATTTCACACAGTTTCTTGAAAGTATGTTCCAAAAAACAACAACAATTGAGATGTGTCAAAATTTTCGCAAGATGAAAAAAATGTTATCATAAATATGACAGATGATAGAAAAATTCAAAACGTGTGAAAACCGATTATCAATGTTTAAGCATGACCGATTTTAATTGACAAGTTCATTTGGGAATTGTGAAAAGGTTATGATGAGAATTTTATTGTGAGAAATGTAAATGAGAAATTAACCTAACAATAAAACCCTACCATAATAGTTAACCAGGAATCAACTGTAAAATGAATATCGAAAATGCTATTCATTCACTTTTTTTTCGCATTAAGTATACGATAGCCTTTGAACATATGAACAATTTCTACAAGGCAATACAAAAACTGTGCCAATGTGTTGTAATTTTTTAACCAGGTTTTCAACGAAAACCACGTTATAAGAATGAGGTTGTCGTTGGGCGGGCGGGCTGGCGGGCATCAAACATTGGTTTCTTTTCAATAACTTTAGTTAGCATCGATAGATATTGATGAAACTTGGTGTAAAGGTAGCTTATGGGAAGAGCTAGCTTGGGATTGCTTTTGAGGGGGGTGGGGCTAAGGTCAAGGTCACTGTTACTAAAAATAGAAAAATGTTTTCTGCCCAATAACTTAAGTTAGCATTGATAGATATTGACGAAACTTGGTGTGTAAGTTGCTTATGTGAAGAGCTAGCTTGGGATTGCTTTTGAGTGGGGAGGGGCTAAGGTCAAGGTCACTATTACTTCAAAAAGAAAAATGGTCAAGGTCACTGTTACTTAAAATAGAAAAATGGTTTCTGCCCAATAACTTTAGTTAGCATTGACAGATATTGATGAAACTTGGTGTGTAGGTAGCTTATGTGAAGAGCTAGCTTGGGATTGCTTTTGAGGGGGTGGGGCTAAGATCAAGGTCGCCTGTTACTAAAAATAGAAAAATGTTTTCTGCCCAATAACTTTAGTTAGGATTGATAGATATTGACGAAAGTTGGTGTGTGTTAGCTTATGTGAAGAGCTAGCTTGGGATTGCTATTGAGGGGGGAGGGGCCAAGGTCAAGGTCACTGTTACTTAAAATAGAAAAATGGTTTCTGCCCAATAACTTTAGTTAGTATTGACCGATATTGATGAAACTTGGTGTGTAAGTTGCTTATGTGAAGAGCTAGCTTGGGATTGCTTTTGAGTAGGGAGGGGCTAGGGTCAAGGTCACTATTACTTAAAATAGAAAAATGGTCAAGGTCACTGTTACTTAAAATAGAAAAATGGTTTCTGCCCAATAACTTTAGTTAGCATTGACAGATATTGATGAAACTTGGTGTGTAGGTAGCTTATGTACAGAGCTAGCTTGGGGTTGCTTTTGAGGGGGGTGGGGCTAATGTCAAGGTCGCCTGTTACTAAAAATAGAAAAATGGTTTCTGCCCAATAACATAAGTTAGCATTGATAGATATTGATGAAACTTAATGTGTAGGTAGCTTATGTGAAGAGCTAGCTTGGAATTGCTTTTAAGTGGCGAGGGGCTAAGGTCAAGGTCACTATTACTAAAAATAGAAAAATGGTTTCCGCCAACAGTAATTTTCTGTTACGTCTCTTTTTGATAAAAGTAAAGATAAAGTCATACAACAAATTAATTGGCTATAATTTCTGATTGCCAATAACAAAAACCTGGTTTCGTCACATTGTGGCGCTTCTAGTTTTTATATATATATTGGGAAATGAAATATTATGAATATTATTTAATACATGTAATATGTAATATTAGTTACAGATGTAATTTTGCTTTATAATGATGAAGTAAATGTTGAGAAATTTTAAACTTATATAAGCAGGGTTCGAATTTAACTTTGAGGAGCACTCGCAAAATTTTGCGACTGCTTTTTGAGGCAACTCGCAAAATGAAAAATCAACTTGCAATTTTATTATTTGCTTTATTCCCTTATAATATTGTCTAATTAAAGTAGATGTATATTTACACCTAAGACATATTATGAATATCAAAAAACACAATTTTGAGTGACTCGACTACTAGAACTTGTTGATGGCTTATTCTTTTTGGGGGGTACAAATGACTCATCGGATGCTGGCCGCTTTTTTGATAACAAATTGTTCACTTTGGCACTTTGAAGGGTGGGGGGGGGGGGTATATTTACCCTCGCCATCGGGCAATACTCATACGGCAAGCACGCTGCAGATTTCATTAAGTCTATAGATAAGTATTAAAAACAATAACATTATAAATTTAAAATGAATAAAAGCAACAGTAAATGTAGCGTGGATGCTTTGGACTATAAAATTTATCTATTTGTCTATTCACTTTGACAGTTGGGCGGATATTCAAAGGTTGATGGGTTTTACTTATAGTGCGCGAAAGCGCTAAATTTAGCCAATGATTGAGCTAGGTCATTACGTCATTTGTATTCACTTTGTATAATGCACGCCTCGGAGCATCCCAGAAAGATTCGAGTATTGCCTTTTCCGTATTTGTTCTATTTTTGAAAACTTACTAGAGCGTGACTCCGTACTGACTTCTCTATACTGGTAGAGTAAACATTCCACTGATATTGGCTGTTTACACTCGACTACGAAGCGGAGTTATTAAGTTCATGTTTATTCTACTTTCCTTTTAACATTTTGTTGTCTAGAAAAAGCCACTCGCAGAATTTTGCGAGCTTGAATAAAAGTCACTCGCAATTTGCAAATGTCGCTCGCATTTTGCGAGCATGCGAGTCTAAATTCGAACCCTGATAAGTAAGGTAAAATATTACGAGACGACTTCAAACTTTGAAAATAAGGCATTTTATGACTAAATTGGAAACTCAGGGTAGCCCGAAACATTTGGATTACACGAGGTTTTAGGTAGGGACATGGCATCCTCAAGTTTTTTACAGTTTTATTGTACGTAATACATAATGTATCATATATATATTTTGGTCAGGATATGCAATAAATGGTAGTAAAAAGCAATTTCATGCTTAACTTTTGTCAGATTTTTGGCCATTTGTATACTTGGAAATTCTGAACTGTTGAATTCTGTACTATTTTCACTGGATTGCTGAAAGTCCAGACATTTCCATTGAAATGGAAACGTCTCCATACACAAATAATGATCTTTTCTGAATTTAAGTAACATTAATATCTCTTTAAAGTAGATGTATATGATGATTGACTGATAGATTCTTAGTTAAATACTAAATAACACGCCTTCAAATTGCACCCCCTTTCAAATAATATGCTTTCATTTTTGTGGCCTTTATCACTCCTGTGATGGCACTAGTTTGTTTCTGTTTTATCTGTATCATTTGTACAATTAGCTATCTTAAAAAACTGCAGGAGCCATCTGGAAACAATTCCAAGCCACCAAAGGACATAGATGAGGAGGATGATGACTTCCAACCAGTGGACATCGACCTGAATGCTGTGAAGAATTTGTTGGAGTCATACGGTGCCCAGGAAGGACTTGCCGGCCCCACCTCCAACATCCTGGGCAGCATGGGGCTGGTTCTGCCCCCTAACTTGGACCACACACCCAACGGAACTACACCTACTAATGAGAATATTGAAACTATAAGTGCTCCATTACCAGCTGAGGGGAACAAAGATAAGCCCCAACCGCCCACAGTTCCCCCCAGGGTCAGGGAGAAAGGTAAGCCAGCTCCTCCACCCCGCCCGGTGGTCCCACCCCGAAAGGGGCAATCAAGCCCTAAATCCCAGGCAGCCAAACCACCACCAAGAGTTTCCCGTTCAAGAATTGACAGCAAGGAAACAGATGTCTAACAGTCTGCTTATGATGTTCATTACCTAATTAAAACAACGTTTTTATATTGTGAATTATATGATCTTTTTTTAAGCTTACTAGTACCTGTTTTTCAAAGACAAGAAGTCGAGGTATTGTCATGGCCTTGGCTTCCTGACACTTCAACCTTTGCAATATCTGAGAAACATTCAAAATATTTCAACCTTTTGGACCTTCAACTTTAATAATTATTGAGTTATGCCATTTTTTGAGCGTTCACTCCACAGAGCTCTTGTTAAGGTATCGTGATGAGGTCATATTGCATAATAATTATCATTCTCTCAAAAATATAGCACATCTTGTACAGTTTTCTTTTTAGAAATGTTTATGCCTTCACTGTCATATGTCTCTGCTCCTTCTTCGTGAAATTTTTCACATTTTTTGTTTTAATTTAAACAGAAGATGTTCTCTCGCAATAATGATCTGCAATATGCAAATACTCTTTTTTATATAATTATGTTAAGCCTAGCTATTGTAACAGTAATTTCTATCTACAGATATGTGTAGTTCCTTCTTTTAATCAAACAAGATTACCATGCTTTATTATTGTTACCACATTTTATATTGTATCAGCTTAAGTATACATGTACATCATTTTTTTTAAACATTTACTTTTTATACATTGTTCATTTCAAGCATTGACTGGATGTGACTTGTCCTTCATGAAACTTATCTATATGTATGTTTTAAATTGGAACTGACATTTCTTTCTGCAAAATAGAGAGTTAAATAGAGAGTTTGAGAAATCTCTAAAGTGGTAGTGGACATAATTATAATGCCAATAGTTTACTGCTTAATTCCTGTAAATAGCTTTTTACTGATTGCTAAGAAAACTTTTCAAATCAATGTCAACGAAAATTCAATATTTGGTACTGTATATGTAATACAATGAATCAAGGGCTCATCCCACTACAGATTTAACTCCACATAAAAATTGAAAGAGTTATGTCCTTTTTGCTTTGCACCATTGAATTGTGATTTGATTGATCAAGCATTGTTTAGACAAAATGTTTATACATGTATATTGTATATGCTTAAATTGTAAACAACATTCCTCTAAATGTATTACCTAGTCATAATATAGGATTAATAAGCAGTGTTAAACCGTCCACGGATTTGCACTAGAATTGGTGAATATTTTATTTATATTGTTAGCATCTTTGTGACCTTAAATACTCTCTCAGCCTGTGCTCAATCATTTTGTTTTGTTGACAACATTGACCATTCAAAACATATTTTGCTAGTGAACTATAGTTTACATGATCATTTTGAGACTTGAAATGTTTTTAACTGAACAGTAAAATATGGTTTTGTGTGTATCTGGAGTTGGTTTCTGGTCACATTGATCAGCTCTTCCTTTCATGATCACATTTCATGTTCTAGTCCCAACTTCTTATTTGCTATACAACATACTGCAAAGTGTGTTCAATAAAACATAGATACTAGCAACAATATGAGAGAAAAAAAGAAGTTGTATCTCCTTTAATATGGCAAAGTTATGTTTTAATTCATTTATTATTTTAGCTTGTTTGTTCATCAAAGAGTCATTGTCATGACTTAGTGCTGTCGGGTCAGCAGCACTGTCATTGCCATGACTCAGTGCTGTCAGATCAGCAGCACTGTCATTGTCATGCCTCAGTTCTGTCGGGTCGAATGCGCTGTCATTGTCAAGACTTAGTGCTTTTGGGTTGGCAGTGCTGTCATTATCATGACTTAGTGCTGTCGGGTTGGCAGTGCTTTTATTGTCTTGACTTAGAGCTGTCGGGTCGGCAGCACTGTCATTATCATGACTAAGTGCTGTCAGGTCGGCAGTGCTCTCATTGTCATGACTCAAGTGTTGTCGCGTCGGCAGTGCTCTCATTGTCACGACTCAGTGCTGTCAGGTCAGAAGTGCTGTCATTGTAGTGGAAATTGTTTTGAATTGGCCATTATTCAAAAAGCTCAAGATATGCAAAATTAATGAAACTTAGTACAGATGTTGCAAGAGTCAATATGCATATGTGTATTAAGGCTCTGTCTTTTTTGATTTGTCAAATAATGCCCCTTTTCTCCTAAAAGTAGCAGGCCAGCATTTGCATTTCCTTCTAGGCGCTTTTGACCTTGTGCCATAACCTTCATGTGTTCAGTTTATCTCTTTTGTTTGAATGTAGTTCATTTATTACATTTTCTTAGCATAAACATGCCATCAAACATGTGTCTTCTAGGAGAGACATAGTTTTTTAAATCATTATTTAATGCACTGATTCTGATAAACAAAATATTGTACATCAGAATGTTGATATCATTGTAGGTTGTACTTTTACCGTCTTACATGTGTCAAAGTGTTGTGGCTTGTAATTGTATTAAAGCATTCAGTGTTGTGTCAATGAATGTTCAGGTTGACATGCACCCCTGTAGAACCTGGCCCCAATTTCTTGAAAATACTTAAGCACTATATTATACCCAAGCACCAATAGGAATCGCCTTGTCCTGTACGTCTGTTCTGAGACATTGGGACAATAATATGTTTTTAGATGTCGACTTCAAACTTGATACACAAATTTACTGTATTGAGGAGAATTGCTGCATATGGCATTTTTAGATTTAATGCTATTTGATTATTTGTACACTTGTTTTTTGCTTTTGTTTTCTTCGTTCCATTAACGGCATATGTTTTTGAGGCATTGACTTCAAACTTCATACACATATTGACTGTGTTGAGAAGTGCTGTGCAAAAGAATCATTATTTTGTGTATGGTTATTGCCCTTTGATTATATTTTACTTCTCTCCATAACTACATGTTTTTGAGGTATTGACTTCAACTGTACAAAAGACATATAAGGACCATTAAATTATGCCTTATCATCGGCATAGGGCATCAAGGAGCATACATCACTCCCAGTGATACTTCTTATTACAAGTTGGTGTGGTTGGAATATTAATCACATCCACCGATAGCTCTGGTTTCCATTAGCCAACAACTAGAAAAGTAAAGAAATTTTACCAAAACAAAAATTGTGAGCTTAGCTTGATACTCTAGCTTAAGTTTCTTTGAGAAATTGTGGCCAGATGTTAAACCTTTGCAGCACTATTGCTGCTCTGGAAAGCTATAAAATTTAAACAGTTGATGCTGAAATGTCCATGAACACTAATTTCAAACACTACAATTCAGTATTTGTCTGCATTCACAAAACTATGTGATGTGGCTTATACAGTTAACTATTGAAAGCATTATAAACAAGTTAAATCCATTTATTTTGGTAAGATTTATTGCACCTTGTTTCCATATAATAATAATGATAGTTATTGAATTCTTTTTACAATTTACACACATTTTACTGATTATTTTTGTAATATTATGATTAAGCATGAATAAAAACTTACAAATCAAATGTGTCATGTTTTCTAGTTTCAGCCATTACCTACAATTAAATTCTTGAGTGTCGAAATTGTATGTGTTCTTCTAATTTATTATCTTTTCTGTGAAAGGACTCTTTTTTGTTAGCAATTTATAAACACGTACAACACTTACCTGAAATTACATAAGTCACAACATATTTCCCTGAACAGTGCGAACAACACAATGAAGTCATTATTAAATAAGAAAATATATTTTAAATAATCGATGGTATAAAACCATAATTAGAAAATACAAATAAGTGATGTAAAGAGAATAAAAATATCACAAAATCACAATTATAAACACCTTATCATAAATTCAATATAATCTGTATATATTCTGGAACACAGCTTTGAAGAACATTTTCATGAATCACATCCCTAAAGGAATAGTTTCATCATTGAAAGCACATATGAAACAGCTTTAATATCACAAAGATTTGTCCCTACGCCAGCATAAGGGCTATAACCATAAGCCTATCAGCGTCGTGTATCCTGTGGGCAGCCTGGAGAAGCCGCACCCCTGCACTGAAACAGTCAGATTCTGCCCCTGGCATCCCCTCCAGGTCAGCGTTGTGAGCTGCTCCTACCAACCTGTAAAAGAAATACAGTTTATTTCTTCTCATGAACATTGTGACAAAGATGGATAAATACTAGGGATGCAAACGAATGGCAAAATAGATATTCGAATATTCGTTAATTCTTTCGATCGAATATTCGAATATTCGATTACCGAAATTCATATTTAAGAAGATGTAGTAAACTACTATTAGTATTCGTTAAAGTGATAGCCGGGACATTTAAACCCTATTTTGTCGTAGCAAGTACGCGCGGCGGACCCTGATTTTCCTCAAATGAGGCTTTGAAATTCTTCATTTTTAGGAAGAAAAAAAGCAATACATTATAAGCAGACAAACAACAAAATCGAATTATTCAATTCCGCTGTCTTTTGTAAACAATGTGAAATTAGATGGAGTCCTATGTTTTGCGCCAATAGAAGGTCTTTCCGTAGGATGATCAGCCTCGTTCTGAGATTGACCTATAAACTGACTAAATATAACTATGCAAAAATCCAAACCAACTCGGGAATACATATAGCCCGGAATTAACATTACAGGGTTTTCCCATGCCGGTACAAATAAAAGGTGAATTTCGAGCTATTGAAATTCGTGTAACAGTCCAATGACTCTATTGTTTCCTAAGTAACATGTGTATATTACAACGGTTTAATTCTGTTTGTACCGGAGGATTAGGTCGGAAAAACCTAGTAAAACGAACACATTAGAGAATTGGACTCATCTATTGTACACCAATAGAAGAAATATATCCTTAAATCCATTTCAAAGCACAAAAATTGTATCGAAAGATGGAAACAGTTTAAAGCACATATATGTAACAACATTATTGAGCACAATATTACATTATTGTGGCAATCATGTCATCACCTCGATTCGCGCTATGTTGCACAACATAATTTGCAGCCAAGATAACACATTCGTGTTAAATCCGATCCCTAGCCAGTTAATGTAAAAATAGGGGGACTTTTTATAGTACCCGACGATATGTCCCTAAATGACACATGACGCGTGTCTTGTCATCACATTCACACCTCTGGGATTAGGGGCCAATCGTAGTAAAAACAAGATAAACGAGCTTTATAAACAACACCAGTGATGAAGGCACAATGTGTTTTATTCTCTTTATCGAACTTTCTTTTCGAATATTCGAATACCGATTTTGACAATCGAATACCAAACGTTTGATCGAATATTCGAATATTCGAATATTCGTTTGCATCCCTAGTAAATACCTGATAAACAATGGTCAAGTCAGAGTGAACACCTGATAAGCAATGGTCATGTCAGAGTGAACACCTGATAAGCAATGGTCAAGTCAGAGTGAACACCTGATAAGCAATGGTCAAGTCAGAGTGAACACCTGATAAGCAATGGTCAAGTCAGAGTGAACACAGTTAATTTGGTTAAACTCTCATTATTGCAATGACATAAATGAGGCGTTGCTGAACAGATGAGACTGCTTAAACTTTCTTGAAATATAACATAAACATTGAGACCAAGTTTTGTACAGCTTGGATCATGAAAAATGGTCAAGTATAAGAGGTGAAATTTTGACAAAGGGCAATTAATGTAAGTATACTGAAGCAATAAGGCTGGATATCTAACATGTTGAAGACATTATCATACATGGAAATTGGTCAAGTAAGAGAGTTGAAATCTTTGAAAGATTGTGCTTGCGCCTCGTGAAATCTGAATCTGCAAAAACTACTTGAGTCGAATACAACCTCCCGGATCAAAACGCAGTACTAATAACCCTATTATATTAACTACAATATGTCCACCATGCCATATTCCTCCTACCTTCGGACAATCTCGCAGCCTGCAAAGCCAGCCATCTCTGACACAAGGTTGGCTTCATATTCCTCACGGTTCTCAACACAAGCCGTCATGTGACTCATGTATGTACTCACTGAAACAAACCACACTCGGAAATCATGGCGATGTACAATGTCCTATATTTATCAAATATATCTCTATATAGCTAAAATGATGTCAAAAAACATACAAGAAGCATTGTTCATGTAACTTGAACTACTTTAACAAGAGCGCCTTGGAGAAAAGGCTAATGCTCATCTGTTATTATTTTTTCAGTCAAACTAGATGCATAATTCAATAATTATTAAACCCAGATGTATGGGCCTTGGTGTTTTACATGTGTATATTGCTGCTGGGAACATGTATATCAACTTAATATAGGTTATATTTAACTATCTTAAATGTTTTTTAAAAGGTTAAAACTTTCCCACAATGGCTCTCTTAATACTTTGACTTCTTTGCTTTGAAAAACAGATCAGTTAACAAATGACAGAACAACTTCATTACTATTGTAACTGCTTCAAGATACATAACGTTTGCAGACACATACCTGTGAACTCCTCTTAAAGAACACAAAGTTTATTCAATGATAAAAAAAAATCACTGTTGGCATTAAGTTAAAGATTGTATGTTACTCACGTATCAAGGAAACTTGTATTTTATACTTATAGATATAAAATGATAATAGATTATAGGTCTACATGTCTAGCAACTTAGATTCAATACTGGGAACCAACCCCTGTAATGACTGCTATCAAGATGCAAAACAATTTGTTTTTGTTAAATGACTTCTATAAAGTTAAGCATGAAACAAAAATTCTAATACAGTGGACATAAGTTAAAAAAGCCATTTGATTTTGTTAAAAACCTAACAACAGTACTGTCTAACTGATTATGTACCTAGCAGTTTGCAGACATCAACCATCTGGTAGGCGAAAGCTCTGTGCTCATCATTATTTTCCTCGATAGACATATGTCGATAGTATACAAATATAAAATTGGCAAGCAGCATTCCCACATCAAAGGCCGCTGGCCCCACATGAACGAATTCCACATCAAACATGCGCGAGTCTGTATCGTTCACAAGGATTGAGCCGGTGTGAAGGTCACCATGCAACAGACATTCTTTCTTCTCAAGAAACAGCTTGAGCATGCGTGCAGCTGTGTCTAGCACCTGTTGGTCCTCGTATATTGTGTGTAATTTAGCTGCCACCTGATCCGAGCAGCTATTGTGAAGGCCGTCAGGTTTAAACGGGAATGTAAACACATAGTTCTCTGTCAACTGTACCATCTCCCTATTTCTGCAGTGCAACACAAAGTAAATGTCAAATAAGGGAAAGCAAAAAGGCAAATATTCATTACTGTATTATTTATAATCATAAAATACATTACACTTATTTATTATCATTATGAAAACATCATTATCACGACCAGTTGAATATTTATAAAAGAGCAATTGAAATCACCATGTCAGCATAAGAGCAATTGGAATCACCTTGTCAGTATAAGAGCAGTTGGAATCACCATTTCAGTATAAGAGCTATTGGAATTACCATGTTATTAGAGCAATTGGAATCACCATGTCAGTATTAGGGCAATTGGAATCACCATGTCAGTATCAGGGCAATTAGAATCACCATGTCAGTATTAGGGCAATTGGAATCACCATGTCAGTATCAGGGCAATTAGAATCACCATGTCAGTATCAGGGCAATTGGAATCACCATGTCAGTATCAGGGCAATTAGAATCACCATGTCAGTATTAGGGCAATTGAAATTATCATGTCATTATTAGGACAATAGGAATCAACAAATCAGTATTGGGGCAATTGGAATCACCATGTCAGTATAAGGGCAATTGGAATTGCCATGTCATTATTAGGACAATAGGAATCAACAAATCAGTAATAGGGCAATTGAAATCACCATGTCAGTATTAGGGCAATTGGAATCACCATTTCAGTATAAGAGCAATTGGAATCACCATGTCAGTAAAAGAGCAATTGGAATCACCATGTCAGTATAAGACCGATTGAAATCGCCATGTCAGTATTAGGGCAATTGGAATCACCATTTCAGTATAAGAGCAATTGGAATCACCATTTCAGTATAAAAGCAATTGGAATCACAAATTCAGTATAAGAGCAATGGAAATCACCATGTCAGTATTAGGGCAATTGGAAACACAATGTCAGTATATGGGCATTTGGAAACACCATGTCAGTATTAGGGCAATTGGAATTATCATGTCATTATTAGGAAAATAGGAATCAACAAATCAGTATTGGGGCAATTGGAATCACCATGTCAGTATTAGGGCAATTGGAATCGCCATGTCATTATTAGGACAATAGGAATCAACAAATCAGTAATAGGGCAATTGGAATCACCATGTCAGTATTAGGGCAATTGGAATCTCCATTTCAGTATAAGAGCAATTGGAATCACCATTTCAGTATAAAAGCAATTGGAATCACAAATTAAGAGCAATTGAATTCGGCATGTCAGTATTAGGGCAATTGGACTCACAATGTCAGTATAAAGGCATTTGGAAACACCATGTCAGTATTAATGCAATTGGAATCACCATTTCAGTATAAGAGCAATTGGAATCACCATTTCAGTATAAGAGCAATTGGAATCACCATGTCAGTATAAGAGCAGTGGAAACTACCATGTCAGTATTAGGGCAATTGGAAACACAATGTCAGTATAAGGGCATTTGGAAACACCATGTTAGTATTAGGGCAATTGGAATCACCAAGTCAGTATAAGGGCAATTGGAATCACCACGTCAGTATAAGGGCATTTGGAAACACCATGTCAATATTAGGGCAATTGGAATCACCAAGTCAGTATAAGGGCAATTGGAATCACCATGTCAGTATAAGGGCATTTGGAAACACCATTTCAGTATAAGGGCATTTTGGAATCACCAAGTCAATATAAGGGCAAGTAGAATCACCATAAGGGCAATTGGAATCACCAAGTCAGTATAAGGGCAAGTAGAATCACCATGTCAGTATAAGGGCAATTGGAATCACCAAGTCAGCATAAGGGCAATTGGAATCCCCATGTCAGTATTAGGGCAATTGAAATCACCAAGTCAGTATAAAGGCAATTGGAATCACCATGTCAGTATTAGGGCAATTGGAATCACAATGTCAGTATAAAGGCAATTGGAATCACCATGTTAGTATTAGGGCAATTGGAATCACCATGTCAGTATAAAGGCAATTGGAATCCCCATGTCAGTATTAGGGCAATTGGAATCACCATGTCAGTATTAGGGCAATTGGAATCACCATGTCAGTATTAGGGCAATTGGAATCACAATGTCAGTATTAGGGCA
This sequence comes from Mya arenaria, assembly GCF_026914265.1. Lineage (NCBI taxonomy): Eukaryota > Metazoa > Mollusca > Bivalvia > Myida > Myidae > Mya > Mya arenaria. The sequence goes on from NC_069123.1 coordinate 53,384,992, forward strand.
ATTGGAATCACCATGTCAGTATAAGGGCAATTGGAATCACCATGTCAGTATTAGGGCAATTGGAATCACCATGTCAGTATTAGGGCAATTGGAATCACCATGTCAGTATTTGGGCAATTGGAATCACCATGTCAGTATTAGGGCAATTGGAATCACCATGTCAGTATTAGGGCAATTGGAATCACCATGTCAGTATTAGGGCAATTGGAATCACCATGTCAGTATTAGGGCAATTGGAATCACCATGTCAGTATTAGGGCAATTGGAATCACCATGTCAGTATAAGGGCAATTGGAATCACCATGTCAGTATTAGGGCAATTGGAATCACCATGTCAGTATTAGGGCAATTGGAATCACCATGTCAGTATTAGGGCAATTGGAATCACCATGTCAGTATTAGGGCAATTGGAATTACAATGTCAGTATTAGGGCAATTGGAATCACAATGTCAGTATTAGGGCAATTGGAATTACAATGTCAGTATTAGGGCAATTGGAGTCACCATGTCAGTATTAGGGCAATTGGAATCACCATGTCAGTATTAGTGCAATTGGAATCACCATGTCAGTATTAGGGCAATTGGAATCACCATGTCAGTACTAGGGCAATTGGAATCACCATGTCAGTATTAGGGCAATTGGAATCACCATGTCAGTATTAGGGCAATTGGAATCACCATGTCAGTATTAGGGCAATTGGAATCACCATGTCAGTATTAGGGCAATGGGAATTACAATGTCAGTATTAGGGCAATTGGAATCACCATTTCAGTATTAGGGCAATTGGAATTACAATGTCAGTATCAGGGCAATGGGAATTACAATGTCAGTATCAGGGCAATTGGAATCACAATGTCAGTATTAGGGCAATTGGAATTACAATGTCAGTATTAGGGCAATTGGAATCACCATTTCAGTATTAGGGCAATTGGAATCACCATGTCAGTATCAGGGCAATTGGAATTACAATGTCAGTATTAGGGCAATTGGAATCACCATTTCAGTATTAGGGCAATTGGAATCACAATGTCAGTATTAGGGCAATTGGAATTACAATGTCAGTATCAGGGCAATTGGAATCACCATTTCAGTATTAGGGCAATTGGAATCACCATGTCAGTATTAGGGCAATGGGAATTACAATGTCAGTATCAGGGCAATTGGAATCACAATGTCAGTATTAGGGCAATTGGAATTACAATGTCAGTATTAGGGCAATTGGAGTCACCATGTCAGTTTGAGATAAGATAATGAAATATAATTGGAGGAATGGGAAGGTTTTCTTTATGTATTGATTATCATGTAAAATGTATTAAATGCTAACTACTATATATGTCTAATGAACATTATCCAAGAAAGTGCCATTTAATGCTTAAACCACATAATGACATTGAAAGGAAACATTGGGTAACATCTGTAAAGAATTTATTATACAGATATGGTTTGGTCTTGTTTGGCTAAGTCAGAAAGTTGGAAATGTTTGCGATTTTTTAATATCATTTAAACAAAGGTTAGTCGATTGTAAAAGACAAAACTGGTTCGAAAATGTCAGAGACTCTACACGATGTGACACATATAAGCATTTTAAAACTCTGTTAGACCAAAAAAATAACTATGTATTAATTTACCATTTTATGTGAGGAATATGTTAGCGAGATTTCGATGTTCTAGCCATGTATTGTTCATTGAGACTCAACATTTAGGTATCACAAGGGAAAAGCGAGTGTGTAGATATTGCTTAATTAATTTTGATGTTAGATGATTGTGTAGAAAATGAATTTAATGTATTCTTTCAATGTAACAAATTCAGACAAGAAAGGCAATTTTTTATCTGATGGCAAGACTTCCAAAACTTCACTAAAGTCTAAACAAAGACAGAATAAAAAATATAGCATTCTCTGTAAATGTAATACTAGAACAAAACGATAAAGAATAATGACTGTCAATAAAACTAGAAATGTGTCCATAGGACACGGATGCCCCCACTTCGATTTTTTGTCACAGAAAATAAGCCATAATGATTATTCAGGATAATCTCAAGTCTTTTTTTGCAAATAAAGGGCCGTAACTCCTAAATGACAGAAGCGATTTCCATGGCTATCGAACTTGATCAAGATATTATGGTCACAATCATGTATGTAAAGTTTGGTGAGGATTGGACACATACTTTTCAAGAATTAGATTGGAAACATATATTTTTGAAGTATTTTTGGCAAAAAAGGGCCGTAACTCCTAAATGACTAAAGCGATTTCCATGACTATCGAACTTGATCAAGATATTATGGTCACAAACATGTGTTTAAAGTTTGGTGAGGATTGGACAAACAGTTTTCAAGAATTAGATCGGAAACAATCTTCGGGACGTACGTACGTACAGACAGACAGACGTACGTACGGACAAGGGCAACCCTATATGCCGCCACTTTGTGGGGGCATAAAAACACAACTCTATTAACTTTATGTTTTGTATTGTTTATGTTGTATTATGGGCCAGAGGCTTTTCTTTACAAATAAAATTTGACTTGACTTGTAATAGCAATTATATTTAATTTTGTGTTAAACACAAATCATAGGTATGAAACAAATGTTACAAAACACGCATAACAGATGTATGTTTCAGATCTGCAGTTACTGTTTATAGCACAAATTGAACTCATGTCCTAATAAACGCTTTGCTATTATCTCTAAGTAAGAAAATAAACAGTTCATGATATATGTTTAAAAACCCATGACTATTTTAAGAATTCATACTACACTTAGTATACGTCATTCTTTATTTTGTTTATCTACAATCAATATAGCAATTGTATCCATACTTGACAAGTTGCCAACATCTACATGTACCAACAACATTACAAATGTTAACCTCACTAGCAAATATTTTTGAAAAGTTGATATTATTTATCTATATTTTGCAAATGCAGATGTTGAATCATTCAATAAAAGCTTTTAGTATTTCAAAATACATAAGTGTTCATAAAATTATTCATTAAAGAATATTATTTAAAGAAATGACATGTTCTAGTTTATGTTACAGAAAAAGTCCATATAATTTATAATTTATCTATAGATGGCTTGTACCTCTGATTAGATAGTGTATGATATTGTACAATACCACAAAGTGATATATGAGAATATGACCATGTTTCATTTTTAGAGTAAAATGGATTTTTATCAGCTAATATGCTGAAAAAGATTCACTGATAAGCCCTAAATATTCATTTATCCATTACATTTACACTAGGTTAATTATGGATATAGGATCTAAATTTTCAATAAAAATCTTTTTGTGGACAAACCCATTATTACCGGTATAACAATGTGTTTAAATGACACAAGTTTTGCTGTCAAAAGATTTAATGAAAAATATATTTTGAAACCTTTTCCTTTCAAAAATCTATGTTAATAAATCTAAACAAGTACCGTAGTGACTGTGATCTGTGATTGAAATACTTTACTTTTGTATATGACAAACATGATGAATGTTAGAAGATTTTAGGGTAAATAAGGGCCTACAATATACATACTTGCAACTCAGGATATAAATTACGAAATATTTAACTGTTGAAATGCCTACAAGCATTAAGGATGTAAACATTCATCCTTTTCTTTTATAGTAGGAACACAATTGAATGTTATCACATTTCACTTTACATTGGTAACTGTGTTAATTATTCTACTTCCAGGCCAACACATACATGTAGAGAGCTGCATTTACAATAGAATCAGTTTATTTCTTAAACAAAAATGTCAATTTCATAACAATAAACATGGAAATTAGAGTGCAGTTTACAGGCTGATGTAGACTAGATATGAAGCCCAAACTGAGTAATTAAAAACAAAGACATCAATGTATTAAGTTAGCAAATCAGCACATATCTTGGATTAATTAAGTTATTATTATTGATATATATATATACAGTTGTTGTTTTAATTGGTTGTTTAATATATAATATATCTTATTTTAGAAAGCTGCATTTCTGCAGTGGTGAAGGTGGTGGTGGTGCCAGTGGTGGTGGTGGTGGTGGTGGCAGTGGTGGTGGTGGTGGTGATGATGATGATGATGATGATGATGATGATGATGATGATGATGATGATGATGATGATGAAAATCCCTCCTATACATTCAAAGCTGTGCAATGACTACAAGTTTAAAAGTTGATCCGCAAATGGCTAAATTAAAACTTGCTATAAATAAATAAATAAATGTTACTATTATTTATAATATTTTCAATTGTCCACATTTTAAGAACCTAATTATGATATCAAAGAAAATACAAACTCAAACTGTTTGACAAGCAGCGCCATGTTGTCTGGCCCGATGTTCGCTACATGTGTTTGTGTATGGACCTGAGCCAAATGCTGGGCAACACTTTCTACGATGTTGGCTGGACAACAACCAGCAATCAGCTCTTCCCTCATTACACGGTACCCGTAGAGGTCTTCCATAAACACTTAAGTTTTGTAGATGTAGATGATAAAAGTATTCATAGATTTGAGCATTTTATCATTTTGATAATTATTTTGTAGTACTGTAAATCAATATCTTGAGTAATATTCTTTGTTTTTTTTTTCAATTTATATATTTAAGAAAATTTAAAAAAAAATTACTTGTCCAACAGTCCTTTTTAACTAAAAGCAATTCCTTCCAATCAATTCCATTTTATAAGTTTAAAAAGTATAAATCAGTTTGTTTTTATTATAACATGTATATGATCAACTTTGCTCCTAAAAAATATAATATTTTAATAGATATATATAAGCAATACTACATATGATGGTTAACATGGAGAGTTAGATTAGATTTCTGACTGGTTAGTAGCTGTTATTGATGCTACTTACAGGAATGGAGTGTTTGGTCATAAATGTATGGACGGGGCACAGAGCCTGGAGAGAGCGAGTGGAACTTCTCAAGGGTACAGAACTCGATCCTGGTCCGCTCCTCTGTGCAAGGGAAGTCAGGACCAAGGCACTGCAAACACACATGAACAGCTGCATGTTTATACCTATAAATAGGCACCAGAAATTGCCCATCGATGGTTTAATTAAGGTTCTTCTCTTTCACCAATACTGCATGAAACATGGATGTTTTTAACTACCACTGATATTCCTTAAAACAAAGGCTGAAAAATTACAGATAAATATCTTTTATCAGATCTTTTAATTTCAATTTCTACATCAGAATTTTGAGCCAAAGTTCAGGCAGTTCACATCTTATAATCTTTTCTTATGGCCTAAGTCTTCACTATCAAAAAGAATGAACAGATGCCTACTTTGACATATGGCAAGGAATGTTTGACAATGATGCTGCTCTTTTTCTCCCCCTTGACATTTTTTGTGAAGAGGCGGGCAACATCATTCAAATTTCCATCACCAATCTCGTCAACAAAAACTTCATCTTCATCACAAAATCCCTGAAAAACAGATGTATGTAAAAACTGAAAAGCATTTCACATTAACCTAGGACAGTCATACCAACACAAACTGTAATCACTATAAAGTTTTGCCATAATACAGTGAAGTTTTCCAACATATGGAGTATATAGTAAAGTATCTAAATAATGCATCTCCTCTTACAGTCTTCAATTTTGAAACCCTTTTAGAAATTATGCTCATCAATCAGAAATAGAAAAGAGAGATCTTCTTTTCCAGAAGTATACTGATAGTTACAATGATTTTATTGCGGATTGATATTCAATGACTAAAGCTGCACTCTCACAGATATACCATTTTTACACTTTTTTTTGTCTTGGAAAGAGCAAATTTTTGCGTAAATATCTGCAAACCAACGATATATGATTACTGACAAAAAATCAGATCATAGATTTTCATATTTCCGTTAGAAAATTAATGTTTTATGCCTTAAACTGTTACTAGCAGTTTAAGAAAAATGCATAAAACATCAATTTTTGAACTTAAATTTAAAAATCTGCAATCTAATTTTTGTCAGCAGTCTTATATAACTGGTTTCCATGGATTTTCGCAAAAATTTGCTCGTTCCAAGACAAAAAATAAAAAAGTTGTCAAAATGTTCAATCTGTGAGAGTGCAGCTTTAAAACAAGACACAATAATTGTACACATCAATACTGTCAAACTAAACTGTATGTATTTGCATGACCATATGCAAAAAGCAACATTTGTGTATACCTGAAATACATTAAGTGACATTTAACCTGAAATTATCTATTTTTATGCCCCCTTTTGAAAAAAGTGGGGTATATTGTTTTGCACATGTCGGTCGGTCGGTCGGTCGGTCGGTCTGTCTGTCTGTCGGTCGGTCGGTCGGAATACCAAATGGTTTCCGATCAATAACTTGAGAACGCTTTGACCGAGGGACCTCATACTTGGTATGTGTATTGGTCATCACCAGCAGATGAACCCTATTGATTTTGAGGTCAGTGGGTCAAAGGTCAAGGTCAGTGTGACCTTTACATGAAAAACGGTTTCCGATCAATAACTTGAGAACGCTTTGACCCAGGAACCTCATACTTGGTAGGTGTATTGGTCATGACCAGCAGATGAACCCTATTGATTTTGAGGTCAAAGGTCAAGGTCAGTGTGACCTTAACATGAAAAACGGTTTCCGATCAATAACTTGAGAACGCTTTGACCCAGGGACCTCATACTAGGTAGGCTTATTGGTCATGACCAGCAGATGAACCCTATTGATTTTGAGGTCAGTGGGTCAAAGGTCAAGGTCAGTGTGACCTTTACATGAAAAACGGTTTCCGATCAATAACTTGAGAACGCTTTGACCCAGGAACCTCATACTTGGTAGGTGTATTGGTCATGACCAGCAGATGAACCCTATTGATTTTGAGGTCAAAGGTCAAGGTCAGTGTGACCTTAACATGAAAAACGGTTTCCGATCAATAACTTGAGAACGCTTTGACCCAGGGACCTCATACTAGGTAGGCTTATTGGTCATGACCAGCAGATGAACCCTATTGATTTTGAGGTCAGTGGGTCAAAGGTCAAGGTCAGTGTGACTGTAAGCTGAAAAAAGGTTTTCTGATTGTCCATATTTTATTTTCTTATATAGTAGACAGTAGAAATTTATATGTCACTAAATGCATGAGTTGAAGTATCAGTTTTCAGTGAACATCTAGTTTAATTATGCCCCCCTTCGAAGCAGAGGGGTTATATAATTGCTTTGCACATGTCGGTCGGTCTGTTGGAAGACCAAAGCTTGTCCGAGTGATAACTCAACAATTCCCGGACCTATGGTCATCAAACTTGACATGAAGATTAGGTATGACCAGTAGATGACCTGCCTCATATGCATCCAATGACAAATCAGCTGTCATTTCAGTCCATGCATATTTCATTCAATTGTCCAAATATTTCTGGCAACTTGGCGCTCAGGGGGCATAATGTTTGACAAACATCTCTTGTTTTGTTCAGATTTATTAAAGGGGTCACTCCTTCCAACAATCTAGCATATAATAGCTATTATTATATATAGTATACATGCATATGTTGTTAAAGCATCTTGGAAAATGGAATGCAATATTAGGCCAATGCTTTTTGCATTGACATTAGTGTCAGAGTTAAAAATATAAGCTTGTGATATACTGTTCATTACAGGAATACCAGGGATTTATAGTCATTTTGTACCCTGACCATTTCGTACCCTCAGATTATTGGTCATTTCGTACCCAAGCTATAGTCATTTTGTACTCTATATTTTATTTATATTTTTTTTCATATGAAAAACAATAATGGAGTGAATAATTCAATATAGACTCAATTAGTTAACATATATATGAAAAAATATTAATCTGGTACGAGTCTTAACACTTCTCAGATTTTGATAATGGATGCTTTAATGAGCTGCTAATTGAGTTGCTAAACAACTTTAATTTGGACAGGTTTTAAATTATCAAGACGTGTGAAGTTCTTTGTGTATTTCTGGTAAGTGGTGGCACTTGTTTAATTTTCTTCGATACTTCTGAGGTAACAATTTTACTTTTTAAAGTGACAATTACGAGGTGCAGTCAAAAAGTTCCCGGACTGGTTATATTTTGCACACTTTTGACGTCTGACTATGACGCTACTTGTCACACATATATCCTAACAACATTTTTACATTTTGCAAGCAGAATTAATTACATAGCATCCATATTTTGATAGAGAAATATGTTCATTGTAGTATATAACCTACGCTACGGATCACTTTGAATTATCACCGATTACGAAATTGTTTTCACTGTTATTAACGTTAGAAATGCAATATTTTGGTGCCGTTTCATCATGTAAATTTACATGACGTCTCACTAACGTCTTTTCTAAGCACACGTCCAAAACAAACATCATCGCTTACAAATTATTGAATAAGTATGCATTGTCTGAAGCCATGAAAGACATCGCCGGTGTGGAAACGTCAACGTCATCCGAGCGAACAGAGCAACGAACAGTCATTAACTACTTGGCGAGAGCGGGAATGACACCAAATGACGCATGGAAATTTATAAATCTGGTAGATGGTTTACGTAAATGTTCCCGGACACTCATATTGGACTGGCACAAGCATTTCCGGGACGGTCGTGACGACATAACTGACAATAATGGAACAGGATAGTGGCAGTTCGACAAAATGCAACGTGTCATTTTCGTAGATCGGCGGAAATCGATCAATGTAATAGCTGATGTGTCGGATTTAGCCATGGGAATATACACATCATCTTGACAATTATTTATTTATTATTTATTCCAGGCATTTCTTATGATATGAATTCAGTTCACATTGAGTTAACATATGTTTGTGACATTTAAGACGTGTAGAGACATCTTACAAACTCATGGGAAAGAAACGCCCGGACTGCGAAATTAGATCTTTCATCAAGACAATGCTCCTGCACTTCTGGCTGAAGACTCATTACTTACAATAGATTTTTGGGGGTATGAGAGACTGCATTATCGGACTTGTAGTGTCGACCTAGCGCCTTTGGACTACTGTGTATTTCCAAGATTAAAGGCCGACTTACGAGGTGGCAGATTTGAATCAGCAGAAGAAATGAAAATTGGCCTCAGATCGGCGGTTATGAAGCAACTGCGAAAAGGGGTGGTACGCAGATATTTTTGAAAATGGGTAGATTGGCACAGAAAATGTATTGAATTTCAAGGGCAATATACTTTGAACACATTGACTAGCATACAAGCGCCTACATTGACGTAATTTCATTAGTGAACGTCAACATTGCGTCATTTCTGTACTAAGTGATCCGTACAGTGTGAGTTATGTTAATTTGCTATGTAAAAAATGATTGTTTTATGTGTGATTAAAGGGTAATATATGTACAGTCATGTAGAATATAAATTCTGCTTTAGTTTGATGCAATTTTATTTTTTCAAATCCCAAAAATGACAACAGTACAAAGGCAGTCCGGGAACTTTTTGACTGCACCTCGTATAACAAACAGTATATCAAATATAATATAATTTATTTAAATATAAGATTCATATATGTGTTAATACAAAATGTCTTTATTCATTTAAGCTTCGTATTTCAGGACAAAAACCAAAATAAAAAATAGGGTTAGAAATGACTATAGGTCGGGTACAAAATGACCAAAAATAGGGGGGTGCGAAATGCCTAGTTCCCATACTAGGACTCTGCATCACTTTGTGGATCCAAACACTTCCGTCATTTTATGTTTGTATACAAACAAGTATTGCATGTATCAATTTAGTAATTTTGAACATATTTCTTTTTGTTAAAGCATCTTGGATCCATAGAATAAACTGTACATTACAGGGATATCGGGGCAGTGCTTCACTCGGTTGATCCAGACTTCTTTCATTATTTGGCTTAAACTTTGTGAATTTTATACGGTGCAAATACAATTTCTCATCGACAAAACGGTCCACCCGGAAGAGGTTGTTCCCAAAACTGTATGCGTCTGCGTGAAACATATGACGCACATGTGGTACTATATTTAGACACTCATTTTCTGGAGGTGTGTCAATGTCAGCCAATAAAAGCTCAAAAGTGTAATTACGTCGACCTCTGGATATTTGCCAATTTTCTGATGCAATTTTCAAACCACAAAACTTCAATATGTCTACGCGACCAAAAAAATATTCCTTCAAATCGATTGTTCTTCTGCAAGCGCAGCATTCATTAAATATTAAAAAATCGTGATTAGCTCAAATTTTAGTATTTGCTATGATAAATAAGGAAAAAAGGATTTATATTTTCCCTACAACTTTTAAAATAAGCCACTAACGCGCATTTATATCAAACTACTTTTTAGCAAAACGTGCTTTGGCAGAACGTGCGCCATTCAACATTGACCAAGCGACGAAGATACATGCGAAGAAGACAACAAGCTGAAATATGGCAGCGTGATTGTGGCAACAGAACACGTGCAAAAGCATTGCTTTGCACTAAAAACAACACTTATTTTCACCATGGCGTAAGTACAGACTTTTAATTTAAAGTTTACTAACCGTATTGTAAAGTTATTGGTTTTAAAATCATGCTGTTGATAAGCGACGACGTGGCACCTGCTCGTTACCATATTAAATTCTATCTGAATCTGAGCTGGTCCTAGATAACATGCAAGTATTTTAGTGTGTTTTTGTGTACGTACCAGCTGCCTATTATGGTTGGTTTGGTGAGCGCCTTGGTGGTTGTGGGTTCGAACCCTACAAGGGGGGTGGGGGGGGGCGGGGCGGTAGGCAATTCCTCCATAGGGAACCTTTATTTTAATGACGTCTGTATAAAAACGGTTTGTCAGAAGTGTAGTTAGTGTTGATTGGATTCTATTAGCAAAATTGTGTCAACAGTAACGCTCCAACTAAGCGAACATGAAGCCAATTAGTTTGTAAGTTTCAACATTATTAACTTCCATTTCAGGTTCCCCAACGTGTACTTGTTCCTGGCAATAGCCTCATACATCGGATATACAGAATTTGAAGACTATGTCGAGTCAGAGTCTATACAGCAGCATGGAGTTCTCCCTGCAGTTGGAGAGCTCCCTGGACGAGATGTTCGGTCTGTCGGCAGATGTGTATGCCGCTGACCTTGGGACGGAGGGAGGCATTCTTGATCTCGGCCTAAATGGGGGTCTTAAACCACATCAGCTTGACCAGCAGGCTGTCCAGGCATCACTGGAGGATTTCATTCTTCCAGAAACACCTGGAGGTATGTTGAATGTGATTGTACCGGCTCTCTTATAGGTACATGTGCGCAGTTGAACTGGTTTACCTCTGTCTTATTCGATGTGCGATCCAAAAGGTGACTTAAAAAAGTTGGTATTAAAAAGATAAATATGAAATTGTACATTTTCTAAATGTTACCAAATGTGTTGCTGGTTTTAAATGCAAAGCTATAGTTTGATTTCTATTTCAGATCTACTTGATGACTGGATGGAAACACTTGATATAACATCTCTTCTTGATACAAGCAATGCCCCTACAGTAACTCATTCATCAGCACCATTAGTTCAGCTCCCCAGTGTCAACAAACCAGTGGTCTCCCCAGCCACACGGATAGTTTCTTATACAACCAACAAAGGTGATGACGAGCCGAAAAAAGAGGGCATGAAGATTGCTGCATTTGAATTACTCAAAGCACTACTAACAGATAATCAAAAGCTCGTTCAAAGCAGTGAAGCAGAAATTGCTAAAGTTGAACCTGTCATGATGCCTGTACAAAGAGTATTCCTAGAACCAGTTGAATCACCAGAAGCTGAAGTTCCAAATCTTGACTTCTCTGCATTCATTGAGGAAAATGTTTCTTTTGACATTAAAGATGAAAATGACGGTGATCAATCACACACCTCATTTCAAGATTTGCTTGAAATACAGCCTGTTGTATCCTTTGACAATGGTGATGTTGCTGAATTTCAACCTGAATATGACAGTGCCTTAATTGCCAGTATTGAACCTTTGACAAATTTAGGCGTTTCTTACACTGCAAAGGTCTGCTCAGCAACCCCACCAAAGTCACCTAAATCAGAAACATTTTCCGAGCCTTCATCTCCAGAGTACTCCAATGACATTAGCACTATTGACACCAGTTACCTCGATGACAGCAGCTGGTCTAGTTCAGTTAAAAGCAGTCAAGTGTATGACCATGAGTTTACTAAAATTAAATCCAAAAAAAAGAAGTCAAGGTCAGATCCATATGATGCTGATTTTGATCATATTTCTGATAAAAAACTGCGAAAAAAAATGCAAAACAAGAATGCCGCCACTCGTTATCGTGTTAAGAAACGATCAGAGAAAGAAACACTTCAGGAACAGGAATTGCGTCTGTCTGACAAAAATAAAGAAATGCGAGAAAAAGTAGAATCTTTGCAACGTGAAATAAAATACATGAAAGAACTCATGAGTGAAATAAACAAAGCTAAAAAGCAATCTAAATACTGAAATTTGCAAAAATATTCATCCCAGGTTTTTGATCTTTAAGTGATTTTTTCTTGTGTACAAAATCATGATATTGATACTGTGACTCATTGTACATTTTCATTGATAAAATTTGTAAAATAAATGAATATCCATGGTCAACTACCTTGTTTTGCCATAATATCGACCACCTATCCAAGATTGTGTGTAGAGAAATATTTTATAATTTGTATTATATGAATAGACCCAAGTTGTGTAAAAATAGCAGTTAAACTAGAAGAATGAGCTCTAATTGCCAAAATAGAGGATATTTGTTTTGTATCAGAATAGTATGACAACACTTGTGGTTTCTGGATCAACTATTGATCTAATGTGGTATGAAATACTAAAATCTTGGTCCTATTTTTATTAAGTCGAGGGTTGTAAAAATATTAATGCTTGTCCAAATTCGAAAACAGATTTTTTTTTGGATCGTTATTTGAGAGCAATGGTAATATTGGTCATTTCAACATCTAGAACAATGTCAAATATCAACACAAAATATAGTGTAGTGTCACTACTTTCATAAATTTGATGGTATTGATCCAGTCCAAGAAAATCGTCAGATTTCTCAACATAATTTTAGGACCAGTGTGTTTATGCATCATCCCGGTTAATAAACAAGGTCGTATCATTGTGAATGCGTGAGCGTCTTAATAACACACTTGTTAAAAACAGTGACTAAATGGAGATTTGGTGGTTGTTTCCTGATTGATGTATGTTTAGGTGTTGTCTAAAAAATCGAACGTGAATATGTCTGGCAATCCAACAAGTCTAGATATGAGCCAGAACAATAAAATTCAATCCCGTTATGGGAGTTTCAATTATTATCCATTACACACTATCAATGAATGCTTTCTGTGAAAAAAGCAGAGGATTTAATAGATCTTAACGGAATTGTATTGAAAACTGTCTAAATGTATGAATGAGATACCGTAGTTGGTGAATTGGGATACCACTGTATTGATGCAAACTGCTTTAACATCAATTTCATGTGTATGCACACAATTGCACTTCACTTCTTAAATCAGTTGGAGAGTTTATTTCAAGATGATTTGTTATGTACTGCAGATGCAGTTTGCTAATTAATTGACACCCCTACAAAACACTATTTTTCAGTAAATGAGGTAGTGGTATGGATGGGTTATTTGACATACTGTAAGTCAATTGTAGTTTTCAGTCATATAAACAGCAGAGAACAAATTCATTTTAAGATTTTCTGTTGAAAACAAGAGAAGCCTGCTCTACTTGAACCTGACAATGCAGCTGTGTTATATTGAGTTAAAAGGCTCACAGTTTTGGTTGATGCAACATTTTTTCATGCATTATCCTGTTGACTCATTTGACTAACATGATCAAAACCAAAAAAAGCTTACAATTGAGGCAAGATAAAAAGTTTGTTTATATAAGCAGATATCTTGGTGCTTTTTCAATTGTGAAATTTGTGGCCAAGTAGATATAAATTCAAAATCATTTATTGAAATAGTAAACGTTTGGAACGGCAATATGTATTTTTAGGTTCAAAGCTCTGTGCACCCGACCACAACAGTATTATTCCTTATGTCTTGCCTCAACAATACTTTATATATGAACTGCTTTCAAACTTCCTAAGAACATAGCTCTGTGGTATATTTCAATACAAAGAGTCAACAAGAGCTGTCACAGCATGTTATGAATGGGACATTGACCTTTGAACAATGTCAGTTCATAAAAAAGGGAAAAAAATTGCAACGAAATGTCCATTATGTCTAACCAATATTGCTGGTGCATTTGCAAGACCACATGGCATTACGTTTGTGCCATAGGATTGAAACTCCTCTATCCTTTATGCGTAACAACAATACAGCGTGGGTCTATTGCCTTTATGTGTCAAATACATTTAAAAAAAATTGCCTCTAAAAATACCACCAGGACACAACCAACTATTCTCGATGACCTTATATGCAGCATTCCATAGTAAATAAATTCTAAGTGTGACCTTGACGTTAGATGTATGGACACGGGTCTTGCGACATGTCAACTTGGTATGTGAAACACGTGTGGCAAGTTATTTGAAAATTTGTCCATACATGAGAAAGTTACAGCCTGGACATGACCACCTATACACTAGGTATGTCTTATTTGCAGCATTTCTTACTGCATTCATACACTAAGTGTGACCTTGACCTTTGAGGTAGGGATTTGGGTCTTGCAGGCAACACATCCTCTATATATGCCAAACACAATCATGTGGCAAGCTATTTTAAAATCTGTCCTTAACAAGAGAAAGTTACAGCTGGGACAAAAGAAGTTGAGCCATACTAACGGATAGACAGATCGACAGACGGTGCGATTTTAATATTCCCACCTTCCGATGCATATAAACACGCCGGGTAATCATTGGAGCCATAACATTTTGTTATGTGTTGAAAATGCTCCAACGCGTCTTCCATTATAGTGCCAATGAGTGGAATATGGATGTAAACTGTGAGTATGGTTTCTTATTTTTCATTTTTAGAGGTTTATACGATTAAATTCAAAAAATTGAGAATGTAGTTCAACAGAGGAATGGCCACGAGTTGTTCTACTGGTAACCTACAATGCTGGATAAACAACAGAACTTTTAAGTCCAGTCAATTTCAATCCATGTGAAGGAGAAAGTTTAAATCAACAGTTCATATTTTATGCCAAAAAAGTAATCGATTCATCTTCATAAAAAGCCACATACCATTATTATTTAAAACATATAACCATTAGTCAAGCATCAGAGGGATGTAGGTTAATAAATATGTATAGTGCCTTGAAAATAATGACAAGATTTTCACACCATTTTGCATGAAAACATGTATTTCACCAAGGTATTAAAATACAGATCGACCATTCATTTTTCTAGTAAAAATTGAACAATGTACCATTTGCAGTCTACAATTCACTTTGTATAATGTTTTTAACCAATGCACTGTTCCCTGAAAACTAATTTGCCATGTTCACTATATATCACAACGAAGGAACCAATGCAGATTGTGGATTTGTTGACTGAAGTTGCTCTGGTTTGTTCTCTCCTCTTTTCTTGCATGCAATCATTAACACCATAAGTATTGGTATATGAGCTAGAGTGAATCTAAACAGTTTTCTTGAAGAGTTACTGTCCCCTTTTCTGTAGAAGTTCCATGCCAGGTATGACATGTACACATTCAGGGGTAGTGAATATGCCACAAAGGTCCATGTGGTGAGATCTACAAGCGGGGCCACCCCACAGAGTCCAATCATTCCAATGCTGTGACGTAGAGCAACTCGCTTGCACATGTCTGGTCTCACCACGCTCGACATGCGGTAGCCCCCACGGGAGTAGTCTGGACGGAGGTTCCAGGACAGAGAGTTGAAGTGGGGGAACTGCCATGCATAGAGAATTGCTGCCAGCAACCATGCTCCTGAACATATAGAAGTATATTATACTTTTTACTCTTGATAGCTTAAACTAAGTCCCTGTATTTTCAATTGATTTATTAGTATTTATTCACTACTACCCGGTAGTAGTTGCAGAACTGTAGATAAATATAAACAATAAGAATTAAATTTCCTACACAAATTGTCATTATGAACATCAATGAAATATATGTACATAAAATTAAGTGGACATCTAGAGCAAGTTTTATTCTTGGCCAAGTAACTACATGCATGACCAATACTTTAACAATATTACAACAACAAACAGATGAGTGAATAAAAGATTGTTCCATTGACAATCAATGCTTCAATATCTTTAAAGTATGTTACTTTTAAACTTTGATAGGTCAAAAGTAAGTGTACAATATACATGAGACTGAAAAGATTTCAAGATCAAAATTTTGTTTGATGAGAACTCTATATAAAACAGATTTCCTGTCATTTTCCTCCTTTCTATCTTTTCTTTATTTTTCAATATAAGACATTACCAAACATTGAACAAGGTCAAGTTTTAACTCAACTTTTGAGACATTTACTGATACCAGGATAAACAATGGGTCATGATGACCTGATTTATGACCTTGTTGTCTCCTATCTCCACTACATAACTGGACATTTACCTGGCTCAAGGCCCCCAGTGCAGGCAGCCCAACCCATCATAGGCGGGATGGCACCAACCACAGACCCAACCCATGTGTTTGCGATGCTGTACCGCTTCATGGGCGTGTACACCATAGTGTACAGCCCGAGGTTGAAAGCCCCCAGCGCAGCTGTTACAGGGTTTACCCCTGCAGCCAGGATTCCAACACCCATTGTACCAGTTATCACAGAAAACGTAGCAGCATGCAGGGGACTGCAATAAAAAATTATAACATTCTTTAGCTCTTACTGTCAGACAAATGTATAAAATGTTGTTTATAATTCATAGTTCTGTACACCAGTAAATACTTTCCAAATAATCTAACCTCAAATGACCCCTGACAAGGACTCTGTTCTTTGTTCTGTTCATCTGTGCATCAAAGGGCACTTCAAAGAACTGGAAAAGAAAACAATCTATTCAATCCCTGTAATTCATCATTTTATGCAGTATATTAACACCAAATGTAGCACGGGCATTTTACTTTTCAGTTAAGTTTTTTGCTTTGAAGATTAAACATGAAATGTTTCAAACACAAGGAAGACAGATATTTTATAGCAGTTACCGGTATGTTTTAACTCTTATGATCTGTGTGAATAGTTCTAGACCCTATTTGACATTTTTTTTTTATAACCAGTGGCATAGCTTCCTATAGGCCGCGGCCTACACAATTTTCAGTAAAACAATAATAAAAATGCCAAATCTGCAATAAAAACTTAATTAATATATCGGAAACCAGGTATTTCAAATCTATCGTTTTCCTTTTCACTAAAATACACATTCATACGACATGAATGTTACGTATATAATTTGTCGTAATTTGCATACCAGTAGTCTGCGCTTTGACGCTGTTTATTACATAAAACATTTATTTAAGGTAAAACATATTGATATCGTTACTCTCATTAATGTTTTTACAACAAAGAATTATACGCTAAAACGCACCCAAGACCACCTAGCTAAAACGAAATCCCAAGGATGCATGCCCTTGTGCCCCCCCCCCTCAGAGAGTGGCCTACACATATACGTCAAGCTACGCCCCTGATAACCAAATGTATTTTTGAGATAGTTTTACCAAAAGTATGCCAAAACTGCTTGTCAGTTTTTGTTTGCCAAAGTAGTGTCTAGTAAAATTATTTTATTCAACCTATGAAAACTAAACCATTTTGTTTAAATAACAGTTACCTGATTGATGGAATTAGCTGAGCAGGATGTGAGGGCTGTCCCAGCAGTACACAAAAGAAATGTGCTTAACATGAAAGGGTCAGGCGCCATGGCGTACCCAGCCATTGTGGTGATTACTACCAAACCTGCAATTATATACCGAAATCCACATAACTTATAACATACCATATGATACTCTAAAAAGCAATTATAACATCATGGCAATGGTATTGCTGCTAAACTACATATTAAAGCCAAAAGCTGAACAAAACAAAACTGAAAACAATAAACATACTAACCAATGACAATTATAAGTTATTTTGCAAAAAAACCCTTATATTATAGAGAACATCATTCTCCATGGAGGAAATTAAAGGATATTCATACAATGTCATGAACATTCAATGCTGTCAGAATTTATCCCAAATGTACAACTAACAAAAAAGATCCTTTTCTTACCTGTCAGTCTGATTTTTGAAAGTTTCATGTAGTATTCAGGTAGCTTGTTGTAGTCCAGTTTCGTTTCCCGCCACAATACCTCAGTGATGGATTCAATATTTTGAGCTGGGTTTGTGTTATCCATTTCCAGTTCCTCCACGTAGTCAAGATTGATTTCCAAAGTCTCATCTCTGTCTTTAACGTTCACTTCTATTGGCTTACTTGATGATTTGTTTATATCAACTGTCACCGAGCTCTTTTTAAAATATAAAAACAAATCATCATCAAAAGTAGAGTCCTTATCAGTGGCTGAATTGGGAATTATGTCATTTTCCTGTTTGTCTACATAGAGCAGCTGTGGCTGTGTAATCTTGCTGCGGATGTTTTTAGGAACCCTGATGTTCAGCTGCTTTCTCTTTAATCTGGGTCTTTCCAAAGCTTGATTGTGAGAAGACCCATTATGTCCATGGTCACATTCATCAGTTAGAACTTTCGGTTTAGTTGCAAACTGAAAGATATAAATGAAAGGAACTAGAAACCTACTTTACAACAAGAATTCTATACGCTACAAACCCCGATATCTGTTTTGTTATCATCATAACAGAACATACAGATATTGATATACTTATATATACGGTATCAGCTATCAGATCCAACAATAGCTGAGTGAATTATCATTTATAACTATCAACTTTCCAATCAACTCTAACTACTGTGTTAAAAATATTCATGCAGAGGTCTGATTTCTGAATATTTCACATGTCAAATGTGTGAATTTATAACCAGGCAAAATGGACAAACACCATCATTTATTTAAGTTTATATGTGTGCCATTCATTATTTGATAGTGGAACATTTAACGATTTTCTATACATATATTTTCTCTCAGTATACTGTAGATTCAGCAACATTTACACTAGATTGTTAACATTGTTTCAGTCTGCGAAACAAAAAAAATAAGCATAGGCCATTTGGGCCTATAACCTTAACAAATCCATAGGCCCGACACATATTTCATAGGCCCAAAGAAAAATAACAAGTTTGACCACTTCATAGAGTATTTAATGCTATTCTCTTGTAAAAAGGACAACAAAGAAAACACACGGTCCTTGGCCATCTTTACATCATCATCATCAGCATCTGAATCCTCTGAGTCAAAGCTGTCAATTGTTGTCCTCCGAAACATACATATTTATTACATTGGACGATTCAATGATTTCAGTACCATATACCGTTCAAGTATGTAGGTTATTTTATAAAAAAATCTATCTATTGCCATTTGCTTTGGTGCAAGTCGAGGCTAAGCATCTTAGCAAATGCCAAAGATACGAAACAAAACTACCATCTATTAAGTTATTACAGAATTTCCGTTAGCAAATCAGTGCACGGCATAGTGAAATCGGAACATGATGATGAGTTGTAGTGATCGTGAAGGTCAATGCATCTGGAATATTGATTATTTAATATAGCACAAACAAACCATGATATCTACCAGTAATTGATGCGAAGGGTGACAATGAAATCACCTGGTCAAATATGTGAAAGTTATTAAAATTATTTATTGTTCCACATGAAGTAGTTTAGCTGCAATAGATCAACTCTGTGTCCTTTTCACTTCAATGTCAGTCATTTGCCAGGTCACAGTTCATTATAGCCAGCTACATGGCTTTCAGGAACACATTTAAATTATGTTTTGCAGCAAACAGAAGAATACAAACATGAAAAAATAACAGCTCTTATATTTAGATATGTGTCAAATTTCATACTATAACATTAAAATAGTGTTTGCAAACACATCTTCGCGACTGGGCTTGATCAATGTTCAATTCTAAACAATCACGAAAGTCGCGAAAGTATGTGACAAAACGATTTTCTAAGTCGAGGCGCGGCAATTTTGATTAATTTATACGAATTATGTTTTCTGCATAAATAAATTAATGTTTTTTAAAGACATGAAGTCTGTTCTGTACCTAATATCGCATTCCATCGCTGAAAATTGATCAACTGGTTCTGTTATCGGCTATTCCATCGTGACGTCATCAAATGGCAGATAATTTAAAAAACGGTTAAATGTATTTGAGAGTGTATACGGTGAAGCATTGTAATGCAATCACACACTTTATGATTCATTTTTGTGGACACGAAAAAGAAAATCGATTATTTGTGAAATTAAGCAAGTATTCGTCCATAAAAAATGATAGGCCTGCCGGGCGTACTCTCTGCCGATTTTGACAGGCCCGACGGATTTTTTTATACGCCACGGGCATCGGGCGTGTGGCTTATATCGCAGACTGTTATTTTGACATTTGATCTAGGGACCATCATTCTTTTTTATATCCCTTTTTATATGAACTTGACCTAGATTTTATAAACCCTCATTCTAGTCCAAATAATTGTACGTTGACGGATTTTTTTTAGATTTTTGATATATGGCAAATCCTTCACTTACAAATTGTTTAGTATCAAAAGTATTAAAGTAGTTGTTCCGATCAGGATTCCGAGTTAAAGCATATAGCGTCTGTAAAATATCATAAAAACAAGAAATATTACCAGATAATGTTATTTTATATTAGTTGCGTACACAAAATATAAATATCCAACTTATAATTATGAGTTTGACGGCTTTTCTTCTTTTCATTCTGTCAAAACATAACGATATATACATGACGGGCACCTGCAAGGCTTCAGGGCACAGTTTTAAATCACTCGGAACATTTTGGCCATGGCCGAGTTGTTACGATTGTATAACGAGGTCTACCTCGAAGCTTTGTCGGAGGAGGCCGAGTTATTACGATTGTATCGAGTTGTTCCCCTTCGCATAATTGTTTTCTGTGTCAGTCAACTTTCGTTTTATTGGAAAGGTAAACAACTTGTTTTAATGCATTAAATGCTTGTTTAGTGCAAAATTATAGCATTTCACTTACATGGAAAATATGAATATAACTCTTTATGATCAATTTCAACCATAAAATACTTTTCAATATTTTTAAAACACCCCCGTTTTTTGCACATTTGCACATTCCCGTTTAGACGTTAGGGATTGGAAGAATCCCGTAAAACACGTCTATTATTTTAGACTAACCCTCATTCCAACCAAGTTTCATAAGGTTTCATTTAAAATGTCAATATAAAGAAAAGAATGGCCTCTAGAAATTAAACAATATTTGCTTGTGGACAAGTTATCAAACAAGACTATATGCTATAGACAAAATCAATCTTGAATTCTTAGAAGCACACAAACATTCTGGCCCGAGTTTCATAAAGAAAAATAAATTGGATAAAATCTTTGGCAGGGTCTCAGATTTAAAAGATTTGAGTGAGTTTAAAATTGACCCAGATTTCATTTATAAAGTCTTCTTTTTTTTAAAGATTTTGTTTAAAAATGTGCCAAGAGTGTTTTCAGTTGTTGTCTTTTTCCATTATTTGACCCAATGGCAATGACCTTCTTTATGGTCAAACATGATGATCTATGACTAAACTTGCAAAGATTGATTTAGATTCTATGGGTAGAATTTCTGTAAGAAAATGTTGATGCTACAGTGCATACAAAATATTGACCATGCACAAGTTGCAGACAGGTGGAATAATTGCCTATTTTTTAACCAAGCGTCATATGGAACTTAAGGAAAATCATCTGTTTTAAACATTTCTGGTTTATCAGTATCCCACCAAGTAAGGCATTACTTTCCCTTATGAAGAGGCATCAGATAATACAATAACCAAGTTCTATCTTACACAATAAACAAGTTCTATCTTACAAGCAAGCACAATTTTATTTCGGAAGTCTTATTCAACTATTACATAATGACTTTGTGCCATTGTTATGCTTCTTTTGCATTGATTTACACTATGAATTTGATGTCAATGTTGACCCTAACAGTGATGTTAATTAACTTCTGCAACTGAATCTGGCAATGTCATTTTGAATTACATTAATGGTTGACAATGCTTTTTTTCTGTGAGCGCATCTGCAGCATTGTCTGTTTAATTGGTAATTTGCATTTACAGTCAGTCACATTATAGTAATCATTAGTTCTGGCTTCCATAACTTTAATGTAGCTATTCATTTTTTTATGTTTACTCAGACAACGCGAAAACTTTTTTTTTACAGGACATTGCGACAGGTAAACACTGAAAGTTTACCTGTCGCACCAAATTTTTACCTGTCGCAATGTTACAAACAGTATTCAGTTACATCAGCCTAAACCTTGATTTTAAGCCTCTTTTTTAAATAAGTTTTGTAATTCCCCATTATAACAGGTTTAGATCTTTTTGGTTAGATTTGTCCTACAGTACTATAATAAATTACAAAAAAAGCCAAACATCATGTAAAAAAAATCAATATTCGAATCTTATAAATGTCATAATTTTTTCTTTCCTTGCCTCCCAAAAAACTCATATCTGGTTCGTCTACCCATGGAACTTGCTCTTTTAATTCATCTTTAAATTAAAGATACAGTACGGTTATAAAATGTAACAAATTGTACTACAAGTCAAACTCAGGCACAACATTTATGCAATACCGAAAGTAGAGTTCTTGTTATTGGCAATGTTAAATGGAGCGGAAAGAAAGTCAGCTCGGTATATTAATCATCATATTTAAATTAACACGATTGCCGGGAACCACTTCGCCGAAAATAAATACATACGGAATTTTGTAATTTCCGAACATTTCCGTAAAATAAAAGTATTAGATTACGAGCTGAAATCGGAACCTTACGCATTTTATCGGCTTTTACGGAAACATGTCGAAACAGGGTTTACAAATAGTGATACACGGATCAACACGCTGATTAATCATGATATAATAGTTAAAAAAAACTCTGAACATTTATTTAGAAACTGAAAGTAAATTTTCCGAAAATTAAACGGTGCTGACTTTAATTTTTCACCGGACATTGTGACCGACCAAAACAAAAGTTTCGTCGGTCAAAATGGAAATATACCGGACATGTCCGACTGTCAGACGGACATTAGCATTGTCTGGTTTACTACACATTAACACAGTTAAACACATACCAAAAGGTAATATGTAATGTGTTCTTGAGCTGAGTAATCATATGCATTAAAGTCATTGGCAACATCCAAGAAGATGGCCATTTTATTTAGTTTGACCAGCTTGAAAACAACCAAGAAGTCTAGTCAACGTCACTGATCTGTCATCGTTTATCAGTGGTCTAATCATTTTTAACAGTTTAATTAGTGTTGTTGTTTTTTTCAAACTGTTTTGTATGGCTACGTTAACTCTTTAAACCTCCAGTTCACTTTGAATTTGAAAAATGTATATAAGAATACTTACCCACTTGGTTAAGTAAACATTTTTGATCAGACAATTTGGGTCGAGACAATTTCTACATAACGTTGGATTCTTCACAGGAGTTATTCCAGATAAGCCGCTGTATAAACGTTTTCCGTTTACAATTGGTGAGCTGGCTTTCCGTAGATACTTTGCTTGAAAAAATGACATTGTCGTTAACGTTTTTATCACATATTTCAGCGTTTTATAGTATCAACAAAAGTAAGAAGTTCTGTTCCATGGGCGCAGCCATTTTGTCAAGGTTAGGTCTGATGGAACCCAAAGTCACCAATTAATGGCAAGAAAATTTCGGACTAGATTATGTTGCAATTTTTCATTTATTGAGTGCTGTAAAAAAACTTACACTTTGATCGTGTTACGCCTCGCATTCCACGAAAAAAACATTTGGTTTTATTTATTTCTATTTGAGTTATTTTAATACAATAAGTGCCAGTTTTCAATCCCCTTTCCTTTTTGACCAATTTCAATTAAATTTGAAATATAAACCCTTCATGAGGCACTTCCAATATGTATACACAAAATAACAATTATTAATTTAAACAAATCAGTTGTGAGTGTAGTTCACGTTTTTAGTGGATTCCTGTATCACCCCGCACCGGGCCGTGACGCCATCACCGTGACTTAACTTATTATGTTGTTGTTTTTAAATGCTTTTAAATAAAGTGGCATACCATATATTAGTGACTGCAATTCACAATCGGCAAATCCAGACATAAGTAGGGCTGAATTAATAAAAACTCCGATGTTTCAGTACTTTTTGAGTTAGTGTGCGGACAAGCAGCTTCCTTACTAATGTCTTGGGCCCTCAGCGCCTATTATCTATAACTAAATATGAATGACTGATACTATTATTGTGGTTTTGGGTGACAAATTAAGGTATGCCCGACGGGCGCAACCTTGGACGGATAGACAAAGCGGCGACTGCATGCGCTCTTTTCAAAGTAGCATAACAACAAGCTTTCATGGCTTGTTCCATCAGATGTGCAAGAGTCAAGTATCAATGCTACTGTTGTTATTATACAAATGGTTTTAAAAGTGCAGTGCAATGCTCATGTCTTCATGTAAATTGTTCAGTTATTGAACTTTATACAAGACATTAATTAGATTTTTTTTTAAAAAAAACATCAAGTGTAACGGTCCGCTGTAGGCGGCGGATGTGCGTTCATAGTGTAACGGTCCGCTGTAGGCGGCGGATGTGCGTTCATAGTGTAACGGTCCGCTGTAGGCGGCGGATGTACGTTCATAGTGTAACGGTCCGCAGTAGCCGGCGGATGTGCGTTCATAATAGCTTGGTTGGTAATATACAAATTAACAAAGCCCGGGCTCTGGGTGAATAGAGGATTTAGTATATATAAAGACCAGTGGACCCCTTTAGAGTCGAGCATGCTTTTCTCTGAAGGGATTTGTTGGCCTTGTTTGACGTCGCACGTTACACAAGTATCAATGCCGTTCTTACACAAGGGTTTTAAAAATGCAATGCAATTCTCATGTCTTCATGTATATTTGTTCAGGTATTGAAATTTATATAATACCATAAATTGGATTTTTTTAAAAACATAGCAGCATCTATCACATATTCATCTTAATCCGTTCTTTTATGTAATAAAAACTTCTTCACAGTCAAAATTTTTAATTGAAGATTGTAAATATATATATATATATATATATATATATATATATATATATATATATATATATATATATATATATCGGTATAAAACTCGTTCAAAACATGTCTACAGGTCTAATTACAACAATTTACTATGACAAGGCAACAAGCTTTAAATTTCAGCAAAAGTTGTTTTTAAAGGCCGACGATGACAATTTGGCACCATCAATATTTAAAACTGCATTTGAATTATCACATTTGTAAGGTAAGATGCTGCCAGAGACATTTTTGATTGAATCTGTTTTAAGCTACATTGTATCTTTTCAGATAAAATAGCTAGATTCAACACTTCTTACTTCTTTTTAAACAACATTGATGAAGTTTATATAATACTGCAAATGATCGTCATGACTTTGTCATTGTTTTCTGAACTCTGAAAGGGTATCTCTTTAAATATGATTAAAAATATTTCTGATAGCATCCAAATTGAAGCTTCGTTCTCTGCTTGGGTCAAGCGTCGGACCCTTCAACAGATGCAATGGAGAATATTGACAATAATTTATCTATAAAGGCGGCCAACAGCGAACTGTTACCAGTTTGTGCATTAAACACTAACTGCAGTTTGCCAATAAAAATATATTCTAGTTGTTTTTACACATCTAACTGTACAATTTTGTTTGTACCAAACCGCAGTTTTATCCAGTTGTATATACAATCGCTGCTGATGGTTATGTACCAGGGTATCAAGAGATACTAAAACAATCCAGTATGATAAAAATATTCTCGTTTCTAGTTTTACCTAGGAAAAGAATATAAAGAATCATGTTTTTCGATATAGATCAACTTATTAAGCTTATGACGCACTGCAGTATATATATATTTTTTTTTAAATCACAGTTAAATTCAATTGTATTTGCATTACAATCAACGTTAACCTGTAGATGTTAATTGATGTGAGTTTATTTCTATTTTCTGCATTACGAATAAAATATCATTCATTTAAGTTTTACCAGGTCTATAACATGATCCATGATCGGAAATACAATTTATCTTATAGTATCCTAAACAATTATTTAAACAAGCAATAGAGTGAAATATAAAATTATACTAGAGGTTCGCCATAAATTTAAACGATTTTTCACCTTAGTATGGTGGTGTGTAGCCGTTTCTTGTTCTTCATTGTTAGATGTGTTCCAAATTACATTACTTAGCCAATCATATGATTACAATCGTATGATCAACCAATCAAATAATAGAAAAATGGGTCATAGCCCAATATGTCACCCATCATAACAATTGTTTGAGGAATTTCAATAAAATGCGTTTTACTTTATGCTAACATCACGGATTACTTATACAACGGCGCTTCCAAAGGTTGGACTGGACTAATGAACCTCGCAAGCCAAGCTGGGGACGATCAGTCCGACCTTCTTTTCGTTAACTTTAACCAGGATTGCACGTACGGCTGTCAAAATTTCTTTTGTTTTGTTTTGAGTTAACAGAATGATGTAGGATTGTTTTGTTGTGCAATATGTCGTGCAATAGTACGTTAAATTTAATGACAACAGGTTAAATGAGAGTTCACAGTATAAATATTCTATGAAAATGAAACTTGGAAATAACTTGTAAGATGATACATGTCTGAGGCTTCCTCAGTGTTCAGACTTTGAAATTTTGCTACTTTGAGAAATTTTAAAATGAACATTTTGTTTGAAAACCAAAATGATGCTTGAATACCCATGTACAATAAGCAAATGTATGCGTAAGTCTTTTTTTCATATTTGATAGCTGAGAAGTCTGAAGATCTTACAGGCCAGTGACTGCTAGCTACCATAATGCACCAGTCAATTGTAACCAAGCCCCCTCCAGGTCCGGGGGTATTCCGTGTATAGCCAGGGAAATGGGCCATGTTTTTACCTTCCAGGTGGCCACGTAGTGCCGGGTGAATTCGGTGGTTTTGTCTTCGCGTCAAAAATAGCAGTGGTGGGGCCTTACCTAGGGTCCCTGGGGTGCTGGGGCATTTGAGGGGATTTTACCAGCAGTTTGTCCTCGCAAGGCGGGAATTTTACCCGGGCGTGGCTGGACAGAAAGTCAAAGTTCCCGCTATTCCCCTGACCTGGCGGGGGGGGGGGGGGGGCAGTGGTTACAACTGACCATTGCATAATGAGGATTAGGGATCATTTTTATCATTTCGACATTTCGAATGTATCCCTGTCTTGAGTCTGCCATACAAAAAAAACAACATCAAAAGACTTGTTGAATGTTGACGGCCATTTAGGTGGACTTGTGACTCCTCTAGATGTCATGACTGTACCATTTTGGAATTAGGACATTTTTTATCAATAGCTAGAAAGCATGTTGCAACCCAAACCTGTTTATTGCCTATTGCTTTATACTGGGGATTAAGGGTGATGCTGCTAAGGTGGTGTGAAAGGCTTTCATTAATTAATGAAAAAATTAAAGCACATGGTGCACACGGGCATTGGAAAGAGCCCCTTGGCTTAGTTCCAGCTCTCAAAAGTGGTAGTGCTGTATGGCACGCCCCTAGAACAAAAATGCCAATCCCTCATTTTGTTACTACATTTTTTGCCTGAACAGCTACTAACATTTATTTATGTTTAAGTATAAAGTGAGACACATTAAACTTAAATCCTCTAGTTCCACTATCCTGCCATAGAAGAACACCATAGTTGTATCACTTAATATTGAAGAGCTAGCAACAACACTAAGGTCATTTGCTCTATATAACAAAATTAAACATACTTTACACTCCTCCCCTCTTAACTTTTGTGGCTGGAACTAAAAAAAAATAATGAACCATTCTGTTAAGGTTCCAACGCTACCTACATATCCTCAGGTATTTCAGAAATTACCTGTTTTTGTTTGACACAAAAGGAGAAAAATTCAACAGTTTTGAAGGGGGTTGAACCTTTGATCCTTAGTTCAAGAGATTGGCACCACAACTCTGTTGACTGATAAGAGTGCAACCTCAACAGAAGGACTGTTTTAAGTGCCTGATAGAGTAACACGACCTGAACTATTTCAGTATTTGTCATTTGAGCCCACTGGTTCCACCTCGTCTATTGAAAATAATTATATGCTTGATAATTTTTTGGGTATTTGCTCATTAGGCGATATTGGTTGACACAGATGTAAGCAAAAGACATTTCTTTAAAGTATTTAACTTTACTCTATTCAGTCTGCAGTAAGTGATTTTTAAAGGACTGGTCATTTGGGCATATGGAATAATAAGGTTCTTAGGCCCAAGGAAAATCAATTCAGAATTTAAGTGTTGTAATTTGTAAAATGCAAGAAACTATAAGCCTCCTGGCTGATAGCACTGGTATTTCAAAATGCCCAGATTTTTACAACCCTCCTGTCTTTGGGCTGGTGCTTTTCGTTATGATTGCCATTACCATTTCTGGGCCTATTCCAACTTAGCTCTCTATAAATTATACATGTAAGTTTTAGGAACTGGCAGTTTGGAATGAATAGTCACTGCTTTAAATTGTCATTCATTCTGCTCAAAGTTCCGGCCATTTACTAGCTTACAGGCTTATTGTATAGTACTAATGATGCTTTAGTTATCATGTTTTTATTTCAGGTCAGTTGCTGTTGGAACGAAAACTGGATACAAACTGTTTTCACTTAGTTCAGTTGAAAAGCTTGACCAGATTTATGATAATGGTATGTGTAAAAAAAATTCATAGAACAAAAATATCGAAGTTGTAGTGTATACTACATGTATATTAATTTACAGTTATCCATATACTACATATAATAAAAAAGATGAACAAATTCTACCATTTCATTCAAACACCTTTTTTCATTTTAAAATCAAAGATAATTCACATTGAATTAAAAGTGTCTCTTCATGTTCTATGTGGTATCATGGTCTGACCAAGTTACTTAAAACCAAGCTCCAAACTACACAAAATAAACTTATGAGGTTTGTTTTGGATCTTGATGCAAGGTCTCACATTGGCCCAGAACACTTTAAATTACTCAACTGGTTACCTGTCAACAACGTGTAGACCAGATTATTTTGGGTCTTGTCTTTAGAATAAAAAATGGCATAGCCCCGGACTATATGGGAGACAATTTTATCTCCCAAGATACTGTACACACACATAGGACAAGGTAATACCAGAAAGGGGCTTATGCTGTTCCAGAGGTCAAAGGTTTTGGGTTAAAGTCCTTCTTTTCTGGCATTTCCTTATGGAACAAGTTGCCATCTTGAATCGCACAGACTAAAAAATTACCTGTTTTTAAATTGCTAGTAAAGAATCTTTTTTTAGATAATTTGGCATAATTAGCTATGCTATTAAAAAGCTTTTTTTCATTTATTTATTCAAAGATTTTCAGTAAAGGAACTATTTTAACTTAACCTCGCACTTTATAAGTACTACATACTGTCATATTCATACTTTAATGTGATAGTTATATGTAACTTTCTCAACTATAACTTTATGTTACTAAATTATGTAAAGTGACTGTGATACAACTACGGCAATATTAATTTTAATGCATAAAGACTAACTTTTAATGTATTTGTGCAATTTCGATTACAGCTATATTATTACTTAAATATGCAATGCCTCCCTATGCCATGCCACCAAAACAAAGGACCACAATGGAAATAAGAGTTTTCTCTTTTTTGTGTCATCCTTGGTTCGGTGTGCCTGTCATGACTATTGATAATATCGTGTATGTATAATATTATATATATATATTTACTATATGTACATGTTGTTTATTTTAAATGTCCATGTATGTGCATTCCTTACTGAAATAAATCTATCTATCTATAAGTAAGAAATAAACCCATTTGAGAATTGGTTACAGCATGTGAGGACATTTGCACTGTTGAGCGTCTGTTCTCAAGCAGCCTGGTGGCCATTGTCAGCCTCTCCTCACCCAGGAAACTCAAGGTCTGTCACTTCAAGAAGGGCACAGAGATCTGTAACTACAGCTACTCCAACTCCATACTCGCCGTGAAATTGAACAGACAAGTATGACATCAAGAACTTACAGTTTTGTTTGTACATGTATTAAAAACTTTTCAAATGATGCATTGTACCTTTTTAAAATTTAAGCAATTACCCAGATTTTCAATTTCAACAAGGCAACAACCATTTTTCTATTCAACTATCATTTGGATTAAATCCAAGAATCACCTAATATTTGTCAATATCTGGATAAAGATTCTTACATGGATAGCACACTGAACACTGCTTTAATTCCTCTGTCTGAATATCCAACAGAGATTGATAGTATGTTTGGAGGAGAGCCTTTACATCCACAACATCCGGGACATGAAGGTGCTACACACAATCAGGGACACGCCCCCCAACCCCAACGGCTTGTGTGCACTCTCAATCAGCAATGACAACAGCTTTTTGGCATACCCCGGCAGTAACACCATTGGAGAGGTCCAGATATTTGACACCATAAACCTGGTCAGTGCAAAGTTGTGTTTTTTATGTTCTAGAGAAGGAACATTGTTTCAGTATATATCATTAAAAAATCCTTTCTTGGACTAATGATAAGTCATCTCGAAATTCTGTGAGTCAGCGTTAATTAAAAGTGAATTCTTGCCACTTTTGAAACAACTGTAATGCAGTTCTGCTGTACTTCACTGCTTCTGTCTTACACCTTTATTCATAGTTTTAGTCATTGTAGGAAACCAGAGATGGTAACAATTAATGAGAAAAAAGAGTTCAACCAGATTCATATTTCACACTAGTTTCTATCAATACTTTAGATAAAAAAATATGATGATACATAACTTATTTATGCATAAAGTTACTCTATCTAGATAAAAATCATCTGGGTGACAACCTTAAAATCTATAATTTTAGGTTTTTCTAGGGTTAGGTCCCCTACTATCACCAATAGTTTTAATTTACATAAATTAAAATTTTCAGTGATTATTATTATACTAATGAATGAAATTTGAAATTGATGTAGATTAAAACATTAATTTATATGACTGCATTGGAAATTTGGATAATCTTATTTATGGCAGAACTCTTTATAAGCAATTTGTAATAATTCCACTTTCAGCGTGCTGTGGCAATGATCCCTGCCCACGATAATCCTCTCGCTGCCATTGCTTTCAATGCTCAAGGAACCAAGATAGCTACTGCTTCAGAAAAAGTAACAATATGATTTGGTATAATAAGATCATATGTTTTAGCTTGTCTTTACATATATTAGTATCAGAGCCCCTTTGTTTAAAAAAAACAATCATGTCACATGGATTTAAAGTTCATGGTTGTCATCTAGGACTCTGTCTGAAGGCATCTTTTGTTAATTGACTGATGTTCAGTTCTCAATGGTGATATATGATGATCAGATACTGTGGCCACTTGAGGCCATTTCCTGAAGAATCCTAGGAGCAAATTTTTACCTAGATATGATAATTATCAGAGACTTAATAATGTCTAAAATCTCTCCTGGGCTGGGTTTTTTCCTGAAAGGCCCTTGCTATTTAAGGCAAACAAGTAACCTCTGTTTATCATAAGCCCATTAAGATGTAAATCCAATGTAATTTTTCCAGGGAACTGTGATACGAGTGTTTTCAATACCAGATGGACAGAAGATGTTTGAATTCAGACGAGGAATGAAACGGTATTTTCATAAACTTGATATATTGATATGTACAAATATGATTTTAACTGGGAAACCATTATGTTTTATTTTTGGATGTTCTCTAGTCTAGCCTCTTTAAGGTGAAAGTTA
Source organism: Mya arenaria (assembly GCF_026914265.1). Classification (NCBI taxonomy): domain Eukaryota; kingdom Metazoa; phylum Mollusca; class Bivalvia; order Myida; family Myidae; genus Mya; species Mya arenaria. The sequence continues at coordinate 53,416,722 of NC_069123.1, forward strand.
GTGTTCTTTATGTTCCTATAACTTTATCTGTCTTAAAGTGATAAATATTTATTCATTTTTTTAGTTCTATATCCTTTTATCTTAATCAAAATACTTTTTTTGATCACTGGGTCCTTATTTTAAAGGCAGAATTTAAGATTGTTTGTTTTTGTATCTGTAAACGTTTCAATAATTGTTGCAATTTGTGTATTTTCAGATGTGTACATATATATGCCTTAGCATTTAGTTCAGATTCTACGTACTTGTGTGCATCCAGTAATACCGAGACTGTCCATGTATTTAAACTTGAAACCCAAAAGGAGAGGTACAGTTTTTTGCATGTCTTAATTTTGATTGTTCAAAACTTAGAAAAAATAAAAATAAATACATTATGTAAAAGTATGGTTAATGTCTTGAAATATTATCATAAATGTCACTTACATGCCAAGTAATCAGATTTATCTACATACAAGTTCACTGCAACATGTGAAAAAGTACTTAAGTTTAAACATAATCTTATCTAGTTGTTAATTGATTAATGATGTCAGTATATTTAACAAAAATCTTAAGTTGTTAATGAATCCCTTCAGTGGTGGTCCTCAATTCATTTAAAAATGAAACATAGCAGAAATTTTGTGGTAAGGTATAAGTACCTATTTTTTAAAATCATTCAGTGGGAAGTCCCAGGAGGAACAGTCCAGTTGGATGGGATATTTCTCGAAGGCCCTGAAGGACTCCGCCACATACCTCCCAAGCCCCGTCACTGATATGTTCAACCAGGGCCGGGCATTCGCAATCTGTAAACTACCCTCACAGGGCCTCAAAAACGTCTGTGCAATAGCTAGGCAAGTTACTGGTGATACATGGCATGTTGTTCAGTTGATTTTCTTTCTTTAATGGCAAAGGTCACAGTGACCAAATACATGGTTAAAGAGATAAAGTGAATATAAGCAAATCTAAAGAAAAACTTTATTTATATTTAACAAAGGTTAGATGATCAAATACAATTTTCTACATTTCCCTTATTCATAGTATATGATAGAACATAGTCTTTATTGCACATTGTTTACAAAATCTTCTTCCATTCTGTGCAGCATCCAGAAAGTTCCTCGCTTACTGGTAGCGTCCGCGGATGGCTACCTGTACATCTACAACCTCGACCCCAATGATGGCGGGGAGTGCATGCTCCTCAGACAACATAGGTACACAGCTTAGCAGATACCGAAGTTACTGATTGCTTGATTGAAGTTTAGTTTGGACTTATTTATAGCATCATAAGACACATGGAATCTTAGATGGAACTCCTTTATAGTGTGAACTGAGTTTGCTTAACAGAAAACCAAACTATTGAGATTTTTAGAAAATCTGAAGCGTAGGTTATTTTAAATTCATGTACATCTTATAAGCTTGTTTTGCACTCCATACAATTGATGACAAGTACTTAAGTTTGTGAATAAAAGAAATGTAGCTGCAGAATTATGTCCTTTCAGTCTGGATGGTCGCATGTCGGAGGGTGGAACAGTGTCAGAGCCGCCAAGTGTCTCTGGTGACCGACCTCTCACCCAAGTGTCAAACCCTGTCAGCTACGCAGGCTTAGTAAGGAGGCCAGACTCCAGCACAGAGAACACCCCTCCCCCGCAACACACAGGTAAGCTACGCTCGAGTCCCCCTGTGTCACCATCGGACCTCCAACCTTCTACTTCTCCATGGCGACTGGAGAGTTACGCTACCATTCTCAATCAGGGTCATGGCGGTCCTCAGCTTGTGGGCAGTCAGGAAGGCGTGACCGAGATTGATATCATACTGGACGGCCGAGGTAACACTGCCCACAGTAACAGAGTCGTGCACTTCAGTCTATCCTGTAGATTTTAACAAGATTTGTGTACCCTTATTTTGCATTCATTTTTTTCCTGATCATGACAGTTTTCAAGTCAGATAAATTCTAATATTTTGATTACCAATTACATTACATCCAACTAATAAACTAGCTCCGAAATTCCTTGACTAGACTAGTGCTGGGTTGACTAACGATTGCTGGAATTTATTATCTTGAAATAAAAATTAAAAGAATAGTACATGTAAATAGAGATTATACCTTTTGCAAATTTTGTCTTTATCTTAATGTATGCACTTGGTCAAAAGTAAAATTCGAGTCTTTAAAAATGCACATACAGAATTTTCTTACTTACCTTCTGATGTTTACCACTCATGCAGCTGTTCCGCAAAAATTTAATGACAGGAAAAATGAAAAAAAAACACATAAAAAACAGCAGCCTGTCATGATCAGGACATCATTTTTTTATTACCTCACCAATGAAGCTTTTAAAAGTGACTTGTTTCAAAGACAGTTTAAATGTATAAACATTGTAATGCCCCTGAAAGGCGGCATATAGTAACCAGTGCAACCTTCTGTCCCCACGGTTTCTGATAAATAACTGAAGAATACACTAGCCCAGACACCTCAAACTAGGAAGACAGGTTGATTGTGAACAGCAGATGAACCCTATTTATTTTGAGGTCAGTGGGTTTGAGGTCAATATTCAAACACAGAAGAACGCTATTGCCCAGAGACCTCAAACTTGGTAAGCAGGTTGTTAATAACCAACAGATGAATACTAATGATGTTGACCAGTGTTAAGGTCATGTTGACCTCGTGCTGAACATTTTTTTCAAATTAATAATTAAAGAACGCTTAGGCCCATAGACCTCAAACTTGGTTGGCAGGTTTGTAATGCACAGTATATGAACTCTATGAGTTCAGTGCATCAAAGGTCAAGATAGTGGTGATCCTGAGATGAAAATCTGTTTCCAATCAGTTTCTGAAGAACACCAAGGCACAGAAACCACAAACTGATAGGCAGGTTGGTGATAACCAGCAGATGATATCTATTGATTTAGAGGTCAGTGGTTCAAAGGTCAAGATTGTGGCGACATCATGCTAAACATCCATTTCAGATTAATTTCTTAGGAATGCTTAGTCCCACAGACAAGTTGATATAGACTCAATTTTGCAGTGACTTTTGATATCCATGTACCATGAATATACTTTGCTCTTTAAAAATGTTACAGATCAATATTTCCAAACTTAATTGAAAGTTAGGGTAGGTCATCATGAAAATATGTGAAATACTCCATACAGAACAAATACTAGTGGTTATCTGTCCAAAGAGGCTTTTCGGGTTATTTGTCATGGTCCTGTGACAGCTCTTTTTTTCATCTGTGTCAAAGGTCATTGGTAGAGCTCTTTATTTTTTATGTATGCTTATATTGATTGAATTATTTGATTTGTTATAATGGTGCCTTGGTTTTTACTGTGAGACAACTTTTTGCTTGTTTGTTTTCTTTAACAATTATTTGTCTTTGTTCATGTGACTGATATAAGTAATTAGAATGGTAGGAAACTATTAGGTTGATTGCTAAAGAGAAAGAAAACATTAAGGAATTTTTCGTGTCTTTCATGTTGTCATGTAAAAGCTTTAACCTTGGCCATAAGGCATAACTAAGAATGAGTTTAAGCAACAATATGCAAATGTATAGCAAGGCCCATAACTCTAACTAAAAGAAGAACTCTGGTTTAAAATGTAACCTGGATGTGACACCACAACACCAGTATAAGTATGGTAGTATTTTTTAAACATCAACCCTGAAATGGTGACCAGTATTCATAACACTGTCTTTAATTTGTAATCTATAATTCAGCTTTAAATGCATGCTAATTATTCTATTTAAATCTTCTGTGCATGTTAACATTTGTCTGCATACAGAATACATTCACATACATATCCTATATGTGTAGGTTGGTTAGTTTCAGTGTCGCATTATAAGTAATTCTACTTTAAAGTGCAAATATTTATTCTTAAGATTTATTTTATTTTTTGAAATTCAGTGTAGGAATGTATCAAATTAAGCTTCATTTAATTACAGAATTAATGCTATTTAGTTACTTTAAATATTTTACCTAGACTCATTCTATAGTACAAAACAATATAATTCAAAAATCGCAAATATACATGTAATTGTAAAATAACATGTGTGCATTCCTGTACATGTACATGCACATCATAACCAGTCTTATCAGTTTTTTCCTCTGTTCTTTCAGACTCACAGCCATTCCAGGAGTTTGAGCAAGGGGCCATGGGACATGATGTAGTAGGTACTGCTGGCTTGAATGCCCTCCGGCTTGATGATGACAATGAGTTCCCCCCTATGACTCACAAGGTGGACTAGTCTACTCTTCCTAAAATAACCAGATGGACTGTTCCAGCCTGTGGGACAGGCTATGATACCAATGGACTTGCCTAACATGGACTGGAGGTGGGGGGAGGGGTCAGAGAGCAGGGTGTCAGAGAGGAATGTCAGCCAGCGGTGATACTACCTAATGTGATTACAGTTCTCTTTAGTGATTGTTTACTCTTAAATATTGTTGATGTATTAATTAACTAACAACAAATGTAAATTTGAAACTAGTTAAAAAAAAAACGTTTAAAAGTGGAACGAAAAATACTAAATCAGTAAAATATGTCAGTTCAAAGGACTTCAAACTTTTTGCCTTAAGCTTATTTATAGTAAAGTGTACGTCAATTTAATGAAAATGTTTCTTCAAAGGATTTCCAGCATTATATTTTTTAGATAATTTTGAAAGATTGGGTTAATTTCTATTGGATAGTTGTTGAAATAGTCATGATTGTTTTCATCAGAATACTTGACCATTATTATAAGCAGCTTTGGTTGTTTGTTTAAGGTTAAAGTAAGGTCCATTCTCATAGTGGTTAGGGTGTTCCAACGTTAAAGGTTAAGGTGATATAGGTGCTTGATAATAATTAATTGATGCATTATTAATTTTTATTTCGTAGAGTTTTCTTGCAAAGCAAAACCTAGTCTATTTTAAACTTTTTTATGTGTGAAAATTGTGTAGACAGAATAGGGAAAATATGGCAGTTGTTGAAATGTATGTGTATCTGATGTTTAAGTTATTCAATTGTAATATCTAAAGATCTCTGGTCACTTCGATGTTGTATTGCATTCTATACCCTGTTGTTCTTAAAGTATATTACATAATCTTTTAATATTTTCATCGTAATTCAAATAATTATTTTCATCAAAATAGTTTTTTTATTCATATTATTTTTACACAGATAAAAAAAAAAATGTTTTCTGTAGCTGCTTGAGATTAAAAAAAAATAATTGATTGATGGCATTGATCAGAAACCAAGAGGTGGTCAACATTGCATTTCTGTGTTGTTAACATTTATTGTAGCTTTACTGTGATACTTTTGTATGCGTCTAGCAGAACTCTGTAAACAAAAACGACAGAATTCAAGGTGATGGGGATACAATATAAGAACTACTGACAGGTATTTATGCCAATATGTCGCCTTGGGAGTAATGTAATGTCAATGAGTTTTGGACGCAAGGTTGTCTTTAACTGTATGTCCATGAAAAACGAAATGGCAGAACTAAGAATGACAGTGTTTCGAAATTGTATCAAGTGTGAAAGAACTAGCTCATACAACCAATCTACATATATAATTGTATAAAGATTAAACATGATGTACAATATCTGATAAATATTTAGAAGTCTGAAGTAAGGGGTATGGATAAATTATTATGGTATCTACATGTATTTCATTAAATGAACAGAATATAACTCTGCACAAGATGTTATTGGTATATGAGCAACTACAGGTTTTTTAATTGGTTTGTCTGTTACTGTCTTTAATGTAAAGGTTGTTTTTCCTAAAACCCTTGTCTTAGTTTGTGTGTGACTGGAGGTGGATGCTATTTTGACTGTAGTGTATGGATTTCAACAGTCCCTACATGTATATCTGCATTGTTGTTGTTGCTGCAATTTGACCATTTTATATCATTCATAAACAAAACGCAAAATAACATGGCCTTGGATTATTTTGTTTTATCCAACCGGTGAAAGGGCACGTCGTGTTGGTATGTCAAACACATGTGTCAAGTGATTGTAAAATCAGTCCATACAAGAGAAAGTTACAGCCCGGACACGACCACCTATTCTCAATGTCTTTATATGCTGCATTCCATAGAAAACAAACACCAAGTGTGACCTTAGAGGTAGGGACACGGGTCTAGCACGCGACACGTCGTCTTGGTATGTCAAACACATGTGGCAAGTTATTTTAAAATCTGTCCATACATTATCAGAAGTTGAGCCGGACGGATGAGGAACATTTCGATTTTAATATGCACACCTTCGGGAGCGTAAAAATGTGTGATACAGTTTTGTTCTTGCAATTTACCCATGCAGTGGGTTGAATCTAGAAAAAGCAATGTAAACAGCTGTGGCCTGCTGATAAGAACAATGCTTTATTACATACATGTATTATATACCGTTTGTGAGAGGCGTTGCGAAGCAATAAAGGTACGCATGGACTGATCTTTTAGTGCTACGTCATGAAATTGTAAAGCTTCAAAGGTGTTACCTACGTCATACATGTGTGTCTGTGCTCGTGCAAGATTAACGGTAATATCATCACACAATCACAAGAAAGGTGTGATATCTGACAGTCCGGGTCTGCAGACCTGTACAATAAGTGAACATTAGAGATTTGACACCACATGGCTCCAGCTGCAACTTTTATTTGCACTAGTGGATTCAGTGGTTAGAGGCCCCCTCTTTAATTCTTATTTCATTATAGGAGAAAAAAAGTAATAAAATACACCCAAAATACACTATTTCGGACTATATATTTTCTTTCAGAAGTACCCTCGAATCCCCGCCAACACCAAACTAATTTCGGTTCTGATGGAGGGGCGCAAGTCAAAAGGTTACGCGCCCTAAGTCACGCCCCCTCTAACTTTGAATCATGGAGCCGCCTCTGCTTTGTACGGGAGTTACACGTACACAGGATAATTGAAGTTGTGGTTGGCACCTCTCCATAGCTTCAACCCTGTTATGCCGGTGCTAGATTGTCGGAAAGCGCGTTAAAATCAGGACTTCAAAATGATTTTATATTACTTGTCCTTCATTTTAGCCGCTTGAAGGACATGCCAGTTCTGACCTTATAACGAGTATACACATGGGTTTTGAATGACTGTCTCTACGTTTATGAGTACCGTACAAGTAAAAGTTGCAGCTGTACTTGAAATTCGTTTGTGAATCTATGTACGTGTAGACTCACGGGCGTCAACAAAATTGCTCTCCTCGTTAATTGATGCATTTCATTACCGTTGTTTCACTGTTTTAATATGATACATTGAGAACGTGCTTACATCAACCTGATCATAACCTCACGTGTATCCACGTTTTACCAATCACAACTTCTCGACAATATTCGCATTGGTTCGCATATTATTTCCGAGGTGTATTTTAAAAATTCGATGCCCACGACGCTACAGCTACACGCTTCAAACTTGTGACATAGTACATATTTTCATAACGATATCTGACATGACCACGTACACTCTACATGATGAATAGGGAGAACATTGCCTTTTAATAAAACAACTTTTACCTTCCGGGTCTTTCACAAAATTTAAGAAACATTTCATTTAGATTAAGTATAGAACCACAGGTTTAGTTTCAAGCAATAATGCAACCATTTAGGGTGAGCAGAGCTTTATAAACTCTTAACCAATAATCGCAACAAAACACCACCACCTCTAGTAACGTACGTGCAACTTATCGTGGTGTTTGCCCGTTAATCTATGATATACATGTTTTCTACGATATAACGTACTAATATTGAATCATCGATTAAGTGATAGCCATACCACGAACAGATAGTTCTCTGTCTGGATGCTTGTTGAAATAAACGGGCTATAGTTCTGCATAAGTGAATGATTCGGTTGACATGCAATACTGGTGGGATTTTTTAAAAGGACTGAGTTGTTTTTTTCTAACGTATTGATTGAAAATTGTGCCTGCCACGCTATTTTTCGATTTCTTTAAAGATATATAGTATGAAATGAGCAAAGTATTTGTCTTACGATAAGCAAAGGTAGGTTCAGTCAAATATTTCAAATTCATTATTTTCCTGAATTAAATTTAATTCCGTGCGGAATAAATAAAATTATATACGAAAAAGTATTATTGATGGTTAATCGATATTCAATACCTTCTCTCAGCTGAAGGACTGAGAGAAGATAATTTGGAAGTTTCTCATGAGTGTCGCTTCGTTTTTGGAGTGGAGTTAAGTTCAAGATAAACATTGTTAATTCTTTAACATTAAGCGGAAATGAAAACTGTTGACCGAAGATTGTTTGTTATATTATACTGTCATGTTGAAAGAATACAATCAATATACTTAATTGAGCATTGCGATCAGAGATAGTCGGATATCAAATACCACTTAAAGAAATCGAGTGTAAAAAGTGTGATATTCAATTCATTTTATTCAAAATGACTAAAATTGTGAATGAACATTATAAGCAAACTTGTTAAAAGGGTGAAAGTGCATTATTTGTGAACTGTATATTTCTTTTGAAACGTGTGCCGTTCTCATGCACGTGGACTTTATACTACAAAACCAAACATGAATAAATCAAACGTTTTGCGAAATGGCTATGTAATAAGTGAACGCCCTTGCATCGGACGACCATAGGAGCCGTGAATGCTTCAAGAGTCAAGTATAGTCTGAACGTGAAGGATTCAAAAACGAATCCTTCAGTGGCTTTGAAAGTTGACTTACATGACGACGAACGCACGGCCACCAGCACCAATGAAGCGGGGCAAATCGGCGGGTGCCCCGGCTACAGTGGCCTCCAAGGAGTCCGTTGAAGGTCAGTACTTCAACTACAGGCCGAAACTTGGAAAGATTGTGTCAATGTTTTTTATCACGGCTTGTTACAGCGTTCTTGACAAGGATTTTATTTCTAAATTGAATGCAGATTTTTGTTAACATACAAGATACTCATTACTTATATATCATGACAACATGCAGGAACATGGCACACCGTAATGATCAATCAGTATATCAAAATTTATAGGTTCCCATTAAAAAAATGTAAGCGCCATTATCTATAAAATACAACATAATCGTTTAACATGCGTAGTGAATGTAAAAGATTTGTTTGTATTTACCAATAATTGTAAATCCTGCCTTAACGTTAAATGGTTGAGGGGACTCGTAAGTGATATAATAGGCTTACCAATAAAGGTTCTATTGATACGTCAAATCTTTCCTTCGTATTATTAATGCAATGTCAATAAGATTTATTTCGAAAATATTGATCTTTAGTGACATATTGATCATTCTCAAAAATCATAATTCAACACAGGCTCTCAATTGATAATGAAAATAGATTCTGTTAAGCTTAAATGGTTTTCTTTTTCCGTTAATGTCAGGTTGTCAAACATTTTTTTATTCCTTCTGTAAACATTTGTAAAAATAAATTGTCAAATTTGTCAACATATTACAACTGTCACAGGAAATAATTGCCGGTAGCTGAATGGTTCAATGCCATATATATTAAAGCCACACTCTCGACTCTCAGTTTATTGTGTATATTCACAAATAAAGAAAAAATAGCTCGTTCCACAAGGTCTCTTCTTTTTTAAGTTCTGTCAGATAGCGAAAAGTGTCGGCAAAACAGCTAACTTTTTTCAGAGACTGATCAGTTTCACTTAACCTGAAAGCATAAACATCATTTTGAATGCTTACAACTTTCGGTGTTACTACTACTGCTACTACTGCTGCTGCTGCCGCTGCTGCTGCTGCGGCTACTGATTCTACTACTACTACTACTACTTCTACAACTACTACTACCGCTGCCTATTGGTGTATAGTAATAAGTTCAGCTTTTTAAATATATATATATAAATATATGACTGTAAAAAGCAACCAACCGGACCTATGTTTGCAGAGATACGCGGTCTGTGCAGACGAGTGGCCCCTTACATGGTGCGCCAATGGCGAGAAGTGTGTTCCTTTCTTGGTGTAGCAGACAACATTCTAGATGACCTCGTCCTCGAGTACCAGGGCCGACGCAAATCAGAGCTTGCATTTCAGGGGCTGTACCGATGGCAGGAAACGGCCGGTAGGGGCGCGCATAAAGACAAAATACTTAAAGCCCTGCAGCACGCCGGACTAAAACGAGCAGAGGGTAAGTCTTTCCTCTTACCGCCTCTCTTGCTACAAATTAACCACTAAAGTACGTTGAATGATAAAATGTAATGGTTTCTAATGGTTTTGTGTACCCGAGATATAAGGAACTTTTTTCCCTTTTTTCTGCGATCTTTATCAATGATAACTGTAATGTGGCCCGAATTACCGAAATGAATATAAAGAGATTTAACTAAAACGCACCAAAATGAGTATGTCGATCACAAATGACATTGTGTTTTAGATGAATACCGGGCCATGGACACAAGTAAGCGAAAGGTGCCCTACATGGGGCGTCCGGAGAACGCAGCTGCCCAGTCGGAAACACCCGCCAACAAGCAGGCGAAGCAAAAAGGTACAACCGGTTGTGACGGGTTTATGTATTATAAATTTGCGTTTCGAAAGTATTTATCAATTGACATGTCTGCATCACTCAAACCCCAAATTCTTAAGACGATGTTCGTTATATCTGAGTTCTACTGTAATATTTGGTCAAGGAGCCATATTGAATGATCGACTGATGAGCATCGAACCTTGGACTTGTTGGACTAAGGGGCGAACATTTATACCATATTTCGAACAAACAATCATTCCCCTATACTTGTGTCTGTAGATTAAGAAATACGAATGAGTATTCTGGGTTCATTCAAATATGTTGACTCTGTACATACATACTTTATTATAATAAGTTGCTATATCAATTACATTAAAACAGCACAGAAATCGTAAGAACCTTTTCTCTGATTGTGCAATATTTCATTCAGCTTCATGTAGTCACATATCAAATAAGGTCAGGTAGAGCTAGACGGTGCAATGCAATGACGTCAAATAGCTTTGTTTTCATTTGTGCATGAATAATTGGAATTAATATGCAACTGTACGTAGTTATTTTCTTCTCGTTTTAAATAAGATTTCGACTACATAGTTACAGATATCTTAACAATATGACCATTGCAAAGTTAAATACTTCATACATTTCTTTTGAGAAGCATGTCTGCACGATGAGATAACGTCGTCGTTATTCGTGTTTTTCAATTTGCTCCCGGTCGTCGTTTCGCTGATAACAAACAGCGGGACAATTCAAGGATATCTTCAAACTTTAACATCAATCGAATACATAAGTGGGTATTGCTGCGCCCTGCATGATACTTACTTTTAAAAAGAAAACATACCATATTATAAATAAGAAAGACAATTGATGCAAAGCATCAAAGGGCGCCGTTTAATTGTTTATGCATTTGTTATATATTGAAATACAAGGAATGTCAAGGCCAACAAGCATATTATGGTGCATCGAACCGCATCAATGAAATTCTCAAAATATTTGTAGTATTCTGCCTAACAACATAAACTAAAGCATTTAAGTTAAAGAGTTTCAAGTTGAAGATTTCATTAGGGGTGATACATTAAATTAATGAACACGCCAGATTTAGGGTGCTTGTGCACTGTATTTTTTTTGTCCTTGACACATATCCAAGTTTTATTGCAATACCATAAGTAGTTTTAAAGAAAAAGCGGCAAAGGGCAAACATACTGTAATAAGCTGAAATACAGCTAAAGTTATTGTGCACTACAATTCCTCTCGTTGTGCTTTACCATTGAATACTGAAATTCCAAACAGTAGTTTTCTAGTTATGCTCCGGACAGGAAAAGGTCCAAAGGGAGTAATCCATAAAGGGGTGATATGAAATACCAATTTAACATTTTCTGAAGAACTTTAATAAACATTATCATTTCGTCTGAAAGTTGCAAACATAAATAGTAACAGGAGATCTATTATTATTATTATTATTATTATTATTATACCCCATTTATATAGCACTTTTATCATAAAAACATACGTTCAAAAGTGCTTAACAAACAAATATAAGTATATATACAAAAACATATATAGAAAGAATTTATAAGGCAGATGCACATGATAAAAATAAACACTACTGCTACATACAACCAATCTTTAAAACTCATCAGAAGGTATTAAAAAGTATAAAAGATAAGAAGCGATACTAAAACAGTATATGAAAACAATAATCCTTAAAGGCCATTATTACTTAAACCACGGACCTATGTTTATAGGTCCGTGTTTAAACTGAATTAATAAAAGTGTAAGATTTAGGAAGTTCCCGCGAAAACATCTTATCACATGACCAACTCGACCAATCGTTTTGTGCGCACTGTGTAGTGTTCTAAAAATAAAACAACTCGGGGGCAATCGTAATGAAATTTTACTTATGTTACATTCACCACATTCACAAATAAAGTAAGGTGAACTTTTTATTCCGATATCGATTAAATTGAAGAAACAGCTTACCTCATGGTTTATCAATGTAGAAAACATAACAAAACAAAATAAAAAATAATTATTCCCATTCACATAAATACCGGTCCTAGTGATCCCTGATGATACTAGACATATTGAAATAAAATAAGGTTTTTTTCTTAAATTAAAATAAAATTAGTGTACGTATTGGGAAATAATATATGCATGTTTAAGTTTATATATATGATTGTATCTGCTAGTTGCGGCTACCATCTATTAAATATTGATTATGACACATATCTAAATTACATTGTTAATATGTATGGCCTAACACAGTTTTATATTTTGTCCTAATCCTATTGTTAAACGACCATCGATAGTCATCGTCTTATCAACATTACATGATTGTATACTTATTTTAACGCATTGCTGAATAATTATTTAAAGTTTAACCGTAAATGTATAACTACTTGTCCCATCTGAACGTAGTTGATTTTTTTTACAGTTCTTCAACATATGTTTTACTTATTTCTCTTTCCCTTTTTGTCTCATTACTTAGCCACACCCCAGGAAACCCTTAATATGCTTATATTTGTTTCTCTTTTGCTCCGATCGCAGGTTGTACATGTTTGTCTGTATGTTGTATTGTATCCGCATAGGTGATTGATCTTCAAGCATATAGATCTGCGATCGGACTTTTTTATTGTAAAACACAGCGCTTTCCAACGACTTCAAGTATACGAGTACATTCGCTGGGTAGCCTTGTTCTGAAACTTATATTTTATATATTATTCATAAAACAACTCCTGAGCACCTGGCTGCATATACAGGCCGTTAATATTCCCGCGTCCTTTTCAGGCATATTTGCTTTGTTTGGCACGTTGTCAATAGTAACTCGTTTTGATAACGATTTTGCGGATATGATGTATTTAAACGACCCTCTTTGCGTTTTGGTTTTGTCTGTTTCAACTGCATTATACAGGCTGCTTATTATATCTGGTGATATTGAACAAAACCCCGGTCCAGGAGACACAAACAATTTCAGCTTCTCACTTTTTCATCAAAATATCCGTAGTATACGTATTAATAAAATCGATTATGTCAGGGACAATCTGTCAGATTTTAACATACTTTGCTTTACGGAAACGCATTTATCACACGAAATTCTAAACGGAGATATTGCTCTCGAAGGATTTGATACTGTTTTTCGAAAAGACTGTTCATCGTACTCTGGCGGTCTTCTCATCTATACGTCATCGGTCTACAGACCGAAACGATTATTTGATATTGAAAATATTATACCAGAATCTATTTGGGTGCAAGTTTATGACAGATCAAGTAGTTATATAATTTGTAATGTATACCGCCAACCCAATACATCTGTTGAAATGTGGGAAAGATTACATTTAGGCATTGAGAAGGCTTACGAAATTTCGAACCAAATCATCATCGTAGGTGACATAAATGAAGATCAACTCAATACTTCAAATCATAAATTTAAGGATATTCTTCTTTTAAATAATTTGACAAATATAATTAATGCTCCTACGCGAGTGACAAATACCTCTGCAACACTTTTGGACCCAATCGCGATAAGCAATAACATAAAACTGCATCACGCTGGCATACTTGATTCAAATAACTCGATCAGTGATCATCTAGGTACTTTTGCATACATTGATTTTAACTTTCCGGAAAATAATACTTACCAAAGGCGAGTCTGGAACTATAAACGCGCAGATTTTACTAAACTAAATGACCTAATTAATAATTATGATTGGTCTTCTTTACACCCGCTTGATATAAATACAGCAACACGTAAATTTACAGAAATATTCATAAACTTAGTCAAACAATGTATTCCAAATTATTTAGTTACTATACGATCCGACGACAAACCATGGTACACAAACGAGATTCGAAAGTTTTCAAGACAACGCGACAGGTTAAAGAAGGTAGCAACCGTAAGTGGTAAAACATTAGATTGGAATAAATACAAAACTTTTAGAAACAAAGTTAATAACATGAAAAAGTACGCTAAAACAATTTTTTATAACAACATTGAGGAGTCTTTAAATGATTTCAAAAACAACAATCAAAAACAATATTGGAAGACCGTAAAGCTCTTAACTAAAAGCAATACAAACTGTGACCAGAATATACCACCACTGCAAAACAATGACCAGTCATTTTCATTTACTGACACCGATAAAGCAACTACTCTTAATAATTACTTTTCGTCAATATCTACTGTTGATGATTCAACTTCTTCTCTTCCTCCATTTGCCTCTAAAACCAATTCCTCTTTTACCAATATTATTATTAATGAACAAGAAGTCACAGACATTCTTGGTATTCTGGATATAAATAAAGCAACAGGACCTGATCAAATATCTCACCGTATGTTAAAAGAAACAAAAAATACAATTTGCAAACCACTCACAATATTATTCAACAAATCGTTAGTAGAGACCACTTTTCCTAGCGATTGGAAGTTAGCTCATGTATTGCCATTATTCAAAAAAGGTGAAAAGTATTTGCCCTCAAATTATAGACCAATTTCCCTAATTAGTTGTGTTGGCAAGGTTATGGAAAGAGTAATACACAAACATATCCATAATTATCTTATACAAAATAATCTCATATTCAAAAACCAATCAGGCTTTTTACCAGGACATTCGACAATATACCAGCTCGTAGATATGTATAATCAAATTTGTAAATCGTTTGACGATAAAAAGTCAACATGTATTGTATTCTGTGATATTAGTAAAGCATTTGATAGAGTATGGCATAAAGGTTTATTATTTAAATTAAGAAAATACGGTATCAATGGTGATGTTTTAAATTGGCTTTCAAGTTACCTTCAAGGTAGATCTCAAAGGGTTTTTGTAAAATCATCATTCTCTCAAAAAATGTCAATAAATGCTGGAGTCCCTCAAGGGTCCGTGTTAGGCCCTTTATTGTTCCTTATATATATTAACGATATAGCTGATCCGTTATTAAGTATAACACGCCTCTTCGCTGATGATAGCTCGCTAGCTGTTACTTCAACTGATGTTAATTACATTGAACGTACATTGAATCATGATCTTGATAAAATACATCGTTGGGCAGAGCAATGGCTCATAACTTTTAACTCTGCTAAAACGCAAGTTATGTTCTTCTCAAGAACCAATGATAACCGTCCAACTCTTATTTTCAATAACAGCCAACTCAACTATGTTGAACACCATAAACATCTCGGAGTAACACTTAGTGAGAATGGAAAATGGCATGAACATATTAACTCTATAATTAATTCTGCAGGCAAAGTATTGGGCTCTATGAGACTACTTAAATATAAACTGAAGCGGAACACTATTAACCAAATATATATTTCATACCTTCGTCCAATTCTAGAATATGGGTCAATAGTCTGGGACAATTGCACTAAATATGAGAAAGACATGTTAGAAAGAATTCAGTATGAGGCGGCAAGACTAGTCACTGGACTTACCCGTTCCGTCTCTATTAACAATTTATTAAATGAAATAGGTTGGGTATCTTTAGCTGATCGAAGAAAAATGCAAAAACTAATATTGATGTATAAATATAAGGGAGGTTACTTGCCACATTATTTAATTGACGATATGCCTCAACTTGTTAGAAATAATACCCCATATAATCTTAGAAATAATGATAACCTTGAAACACTGGCAAGAAGAACTGAAATGTATTCTAATTCCACGATACCATCCTCAGCGAAATTATGGAATGATCTTAACCCAGAAATAAAAATGTCTGACACAATAGCAGCTTTTAGATATCAGCTTAAAAAGATGTACAAACCCTCAACAGTCCCAAACTACTACTAGCATGGTGAGAGATTAATGCAAATTCAACACACTCGAATAAGAAACAAATGTAGCAATCTTCATGCAGATCTTTTTAACAACTTTCTACGTGACGATCCATTTTGCGAATGTGGCAATAGTTATGAAGATGCTGAACATTATTTCTTCAGATGTCCTTTATATGAAAATGCGAGATTAACTTTATTTACAAAAACTAGACCCTATCACCCTTTAAGTCCTGATAAACTCCTGAATGGTATAGACAGTTTAACTGATGACGATAATAGTAAACTCTTTCAACAAGTCCAAGCCTATATTAAACATACAGGAAGATTTCACCAGCAAACTACCTAAGCGAGTATACGAAATAGTAAATAGCCATGTGGAAGCATAAGCGCTGTAACATTTGATGTAACGCTATGTGAGGGTTGTGGTTGGGGTGTGTGCTTTTGTCTCCTTTATATGTTTTTTCTCTGTCCTTTTTTTTCTCTCGTCAGTTTCTTTTTCTTCTTCTATATCAATTCTTCATTTTCTTGTTTGATACAATGTTGTGTTTCTTCTCTTTTTTCTAATAATATAACGAATATTACTTATACACGCAAATTCACAAATTAAATACATTATATACTTTTAGCATATTATGCATTATGCTCTTTTTAGCATATACTACTTTACATACCAATCATCTTGTTAACTCTAACGAAACTATAAGGGGAGGGCCGTAACTAATGTTGTTGATAACTTGTGGCCCGACCCTTTTGCATACAACTTTGATAACATTTATTTCAAACTTTTCTATAAACATGTATGTAAATATTTTGACAATTGTAATAATGTTTATAACTATGCAATAAAATATTATTAAATAAATACCGGTCCACACATTTTACATTTCCGGCTCATGATTACAGGTAACCAATCGGAAAACTTAAACGAATCGGGAACAGTTATTAAACTTATTTGTCGTTCTTCCAAAATAATGTTTTGGAGATAAATTGAAGACAATATATTCAACCATAAATAGCATTTTAAACACCCATCTGGGAGTAAGATTACTGATCTATTATTGGTCCCAGCACCCATGCAATCGTCATCTATTTGCAATTTTGAATCATAATAAAATAACAATAAAACCCAACTGTCAATCAAACTAAAAACCGCTCCCACTAAAATAAATTCCATTTTCATTTCATAATAGGCGCGCACTTCAGTGCGCCGCCAATGATATTTTGTACCGTATACACATTCCTTCGATCACTCACTTCATGAATAAAAGCTTGATTCTCAGAATGGTCAGATTATTTTACTATACGAACATTTTACCAATAATACATTAGTACATTCATGCCAAGTTTAGTAGCATTGCACGGATGCATTATGACATATATACCATTATATATTATATTGTTAAACACTAAAATATTAGCATATAACTCTATTTTTCCCCTTGTTAAATCAATCGTAAAACATCGAAAGTCAATGCATTAAATCTATCGTGCTAGCAGTATCTTAAAAGAATACCTTTAAATAATTTAATTTCCCCACATTCTATGAGAAATTGTCAAAATCGTAAAAAAGAAAGTATACGTATGTTTTAATGGCTCGAGTACATTATATGATAGTAATTCGTTGTAAACTTGCATGCATTTTTTCCTTCCATAAAGCCTTTGCTGACCGGTTATCGCGGCCGAAGACTTCCCCTAGCGGCGACCAGCAGGATCCACGGAAGTCCACGAAGAAGCCTAAGTCTGCTGCGGTGGTCGCCTCTCAGACCAACCCACTTACACTTCAGGTGCCTGCCACTAAACCCACAGACAGATGTACGTGCATAGATTATTTATAATGTGTGGTTCTCGTAGATACAAATGCGCCGATACGATGAAGCCGTAGTACAAACATCGCATTCCTTGAGATTTTAACATCGTATACTTGTAATTGATCTAGGAAGTTTTACTTGTCTGTCTCTTCGCCATATATCATTTTGCACGCAAAAATACTGTTGGCATGTTAAACGTGATTTTTTTTTCATGTTTGATGTATACATAACTTTTATTCAGGCGAGTTGAAGTTGAAAGTGACTGTGAAGGGCGTACAGCGGCGGGGCCAGGCGGAGGTGGAGGCGACCCGTGACGACTTCCGGTCCACCAAGGACGACTATAAGCACACCTGCCACACCTTCGTCAAGCTCGTCTTGGCCAACAGGAGGTTCCACTTTCGGGAGCTGAGGCGTCTGCTCGACTTTCCAGGGATTTCTATTCAAAGACTTACCATCATTGGTTTCAACATCAACGTCTTCATCCTGTGTCATACTCTCGGCGCTTTCGAAATACTTCACCAGACCTATGTCACTGGACGCTTGAGTGCGCTATTTCACCGCGCCCTGGTCACCCAGCTCTATCTGGATAGGTTGTGTGCCGCCCAGCTGGAACTGTCGGTAACGCATGACGAGGCGATGACAAGCATGTTCCGGAACATTCTAGTTGAGAGAAGCTACCTAGAGCGCGCGGACTCCATAGCAACAAAACATCCGGTGGACGAGTGTGACTACTTCACATGTGACACGGATGACGAGTCCGATTATGGGAAAGCTCCGAATGCAGGTATGATTTGTTATACTTCGGTTATTTTCAACCAACTTCAGTATTAATGGTTTCTGTTTACTTCCAAACACGAGCAAATGAATTTAAACTTTGAATAACAGTAAAACGACCATTTTTTTCTTATTATTGCAACATGTTCAAATCATTGTAGAAATCTGTATGTTCAAATTTCAGATAAAATAAAATCCTTCGATCTCAGTGCATTGAAAGAAGACTTGAATAGGTTTATAGGCGACATGAAACAGCGTTTAGACACCTACAATGAGAATATCAAAGACCTGCTTATGACGCTACGTATAGTGGGACAGGGTAGCAGCCCCGAGATCTCGTGCCTAGATGACGTCATTGAATGCCTTGATTATCTCCGAAACAGCAAAAGTGTAGGTCAGGGCGGGAAAACGGACCTGTTCAGGGAATATCTGGCCATGGTCAACCAGATACGCCTTAAAGTGCAAGATATCAGCGAACAGGACTACCTGGTCAGCTTTGACACAAACCTTACGGGGGACGCAAGTGAAACATTCCATAAAGTTTTAAGTGAAATTGAAATAATGCTTCATCCAATATCAAAGTTTAAAGTTGACGAACAAGTTTTGAATGAAATTACTCAAACCGGTATTGAAAAGGAAATATTTGGTGGGTTAATATGTTTCTTGCCAAAACTGTTGCAACTTATGCAAGATCTTGCCGAATCTATTGAACGTGATGATACAAATAAGGACGAAACTGTAGACCTAGATACTGAACATAACTTTGTTGAAACTGGCGAAGAGAACAAAGAAAATGTGACTGGGGGTCAGGAGATAATTGAAAATTCAAAGACAGAACCGGTGAATAGAACAAGCAACGCGTCCGACCAGCAGGACAAACAGCTCAGGCCTTCATCTGCTGTGAATTATGTTGAAACATGGACACCTTAGAGAACAATATATCTTTTTTCCATCCCGGTTATACTAACTAAGCCATAGAAATAAAGACATTTGCCATCACTGGCACATACAACAAACACGGTCGTTACTAAAAGCAGTTTTAATTGTATAAAGAAAATAACATTCAAGAGGAAGGTATATGTAAATGCATGTATAATAAATACAATGTACAAATTGTATGATTGGCCAGCGTCATATACAATCTAAGCTACAAAAATATGCCATGTATTGAAGAGTTTCTTATAAAACACCTTCAAACATGCATGCTACAGTATATTTTTACATAAAACAACATTAAAACAATAATTATTGCGGTATAAAGGCGTTTCGAAACAATAATGCTCTGACATAAAAGTAACTAAATGTGAACTAATTACTCTATAAGAGTAAAGTGTATATCGGCAAGAAATAATATAATAACTCCCATATAAGCCCCTAAATGATAAAAAGTGCAAATAAAACTAAAATGGAATGGTAAAGCTTGTAAAAATTCAGGTTCTTTGTTGAATCCATAAAAGTGTAAAGTACCAATTAGTTTGTAGTTTACATATCTTCAAATATGAGCATATAATGCTGAGTATGCAGTGTTGGCAAAATGTTCATCTACAGGCAACAATGCCCGTTTATGAGCTTAAGCAAACTTACCAAAACAAAACAAAAATACCGGTATGGTCTGAGCATATTTATCACAAGCATGAATCAACACAACACTTTGTTACGGCATTAATACTTGGCCCATATTTCCTAGCTAATTTAACAGTCATGTTCATGGTTTTAGTTGCTGTTTAAACAAATTCATTCCATTGTGGTACACGTGTTCAGAGAGTAGATAAGAAGACGAATAATTCCATAATTCTTCGACGATCAGAAGCTGACCTTGATAACATCCTTGACCTGCAGAGCGGTAAGTATTACATAAAACACCCACAGGAAGATAACGAACACGCCTGAGGCAATCTTAGGGCCCTGGGGACCGCCCAGCTCAGCGCGCCCGAATACCGGAAGAAAGCGGCGAAGGAGGAGGAGGCCTAGCGCTATACAAGCGAACACCGAGTACACGATCACCGTGAAGCCTAGGGAACCCGCCGGTACTTCAAAATATTCACCCTGAAGCACACACAGAAAAAAAACATACATGTATTTTAAATTTAGTAAAGAACATGTGTAACGCGGTATTTTGGTAGCGGCTAGTTTTGATTCACGAAATTCGGCCTACAGGGTACATATTAAAAGATTGGAGTCGTGCAGTGGATTTTTTGCAGTTGATGACATCATATCTTCTCGTTTCTTCATTTGCATCAACATGATCGACTTGAATGGACGTTAAATCAATTAATCAATCAGTCTTCGTCGTTGCGCTAACCTTAATCGTTGATGGTTTCTTTACAAAAACATTTAATATTCCTTTACAAAAGTATCATTATCGATGTATGTTTTATAGTAACAAGCTGTTAGTATTTAGTTGTACTTCTCTATTTTACTGTATTTGTATTAGAAGTTTTGAATACATTTCCAAGTATATCAATAAGTTGATGTCTTAATTGCTTATTTGAATGAGCATAAAAGGGGCCACTCGAAATAGGCACAAAGGTTCAGCGGAAGTCCAATAAGTATTGACAGTTTAAATGTCTGTACTACTATGTCAGTCTACCGTCTCAATCGGAGTTTATAGTCCTAAGTCTCGACGTCCTGTGCGTCTGTCCGAAAAGTTTATGTCGCTTGATTAGCAAATACCTTTTCACTTACTGCCATGAAACTGCTTTGTTGTTGTTGTTGTTGCTGCTGTTGATGACCTTTTATTACATTCGTCTCTTTAAATGACTACCATGTTTCGGACAGTGTGTCCTTATCAACATATTTGTTTTGTATTGAATACAACAACTCGCAGCGGTTATTAGATGTGTTATTTTCTGCCGAGTCAGTGTGGAAATTACTCCCACAACTCGTCGCTCCCAATGTTATGCGGAACACACATTCAATATCTGGACACAATAACACCCCGCACTGTTAAACAAGTTCGACCATGTAGCAAAGTAAATCCTTATGTGATAACACGTAATACCAGTAATGCATTTAACCGTTTCAGTCTTTTTCGGTTTTATTCAATTATGTACACGCCAAAGCAGATAACACAATGGTTTAAAGCTAAATGTTGCCCAAGGCGTATATATACTTCTACAAAGTAAATCTGACTGGTCACATCACTATACCGCCTGTATCTGACCACACAGAAATGAGCACCATTTCCACTATTTGACACTATCAAATCTACTTGTGTACAATAAATGTTCCCATGCACTTTGTTGCAACGATTTGTTTTTACCTTGACTGCCCAGTAGATGGAGGCGATGGTCCAGGGCAACCCGAGTCCCAGGAACACGTTCACCGAGTTACTTCCGTTCACGTTCCCCACCGAGCTGTCAGCCGTCTTCTCGTTTAGCGCTGCCGTCTTACTCGCAAACGTGTCAGGCATACTCGTTCCTGAAAAGTTTAATGGGACAATTGTACATGTCAGGTGAACGATAACTTGCCTTGAAAAGCCCTTTAAATATTCTAATTAAGCCTTTGGGTTTTTTCTTTGTAGCATTTATTCAAAGTTCACATACCATGATATATAAAGTATACGCCGAAGAATTGTTTGCAACAATCGCGAACTTGTGCTAGTTTCACAAAAACGCAAATTTTAAAATGTTCCGCCTGCACTACTGTACTCCGACTTGACATTAATAATAACAATCCAATCGTAATCATTGCCTTGTTTGTTATGCGCCTTACATTTAAAACTTCTAGTATAATCAGGGACAATTACATAACTCTTGTTTAGGATAAATTCGGCAAACCTAACACTGCTTCCCTCTCTTCCCACACATCTTTCTCTACAACTAACAGTCTAGATTATTATGTTTCCACTTAAACAATACAATATACATGTATATATTAAATTCTTCTCTTAACGCTTTTCCTTATAGAACACTTTTTCTTGGTATTTAATCTGACATTTAATAAGAGGGCCGTAAGCGATGTTGACAAAACTCGTGGCACAATCCCCTTTCATGTTTGATTGTATATTGTTTGTTTCAGTCATCGATACTCTTATTTATATTAATGAAATACTGAACGTACCAAGCGCGACGAATGTGATGGCGGTAATGGCGTCGTCGAGCCCGATGAGACATCCGAATGTGCCCGCGAGGTCGTTTATAAACGTCGTGAGGAGCCCGATGACCCCCAGCGAAATGAGGAACGTCGGCCATCCGCCCCCGTACTTTGCTGGGGGTACACACGCGAAGATTATCTGTAGAGGAAGAAGAATGAATTAAACGCATACGTATAAATGTTTATAGATGGATATGCATGTAGTTATAGGTTAACGGACGCGTTAAATGCACAAACTACATGCGAGAAGACAATTGTTTACATTTTCACAACTTATATCATAAACATCGTCGACAATGAAGAAGTTAATGAAAGACAAGAAAAGCTCGCCATCTATAGAAATTCCGATAAGCAAAAAAGTTAAAAAAACAGATCATGGTGATATGATTTATAACATCAGGTGTGCTTAACTGAGTTGGGCATGCATCAGGCACAACTAAAGCACAACTAAGGTCATCGTCGGAATGTGGGACGAACCTTCCATCCAAAAGTGAAGAAGTGGAGGACGTAGTCGAGGAAGGTAGCGTTGTCGATATCACCGCCGTTGACGTTCATCGCTTCCTTGAACTGCTGCACCCACGTGGAGGACTCGAGCGCCATACCACCCATATTCGCCTTCGTCATATTCAATAGCCGACTCACGATGCCGTCAAACTCTATATGAATAAACACACGGTATATAATTATTTACTATGACGGGGATGATGAGGACGATTTGGGTAAATGTTAGCTTTAACGAGAATGATGAGGGTGGCGTGGGTGCATGTTAGCTTTGATGGGAATGATGAGGGCGATGTAGGTGCATGTAAGCTTTGATGGAAATGATGAGGGTAGCGTGGGTGCATATTAGCTTTGATGGGAATGATGAGGGTGGCGTGGGTCCATGTCAGCTTTGATGGGAATGATGAGGGTGGCGTGGGTGCATGTAAGCTTTGATTGGAATGATGAGGGCGATGTGGGTGCATGTTAGCTTTGATGGGAATGATGAGGGTGGCGTGGGTGCATATTAGCTTTGATGGGAATGATGAGGGTGGCGTGTGTGCATGTAAGCTTTGATGGGAATGATGAGGGCGATGTGGGTGCATGTTAGCTTTGATGGGAATGATAATGGTGGCGTGGGTACATGTTAGCTTTGATGGGAATGATGAGGGCGATGTGGGTGCATGTTAGCTTTGACGGGTATGATGAGGGCGATGTGGGTACATGTTAGCTTTAACGGGTATGATGATGGTGGCGTGGGTGCATGCTAACTTTGACGGGAATGATGATGGTGGCGTGTGTGCATGTTAGCTTTAACGGGTATGATGATGGTGGCGTGGGTGCATGCTAGCTTTGACGGGAATGATGAAGACCTCGTGGGTGCATACTAGCTTTGACGGGAATGATGAGGGCGACAAGGGTGCATGCTAGCTTTGAGAAGAATGATGAGGACGACAATGGTACATGTAAGCTGTGATGGGAATGATGAGGACCACGTGGGTGCATGCTAGCTTTGACAAGAATGATGAGGGCGACAAGGGTGTATACTAGCTTTGACAAGAATGATGAGGACGACAAGGGTGTATACTAGCTGTGACGGGAATGATGAGGGCGACAAGGGTGTATACTAGCTGTGACAAGAATGATGAGGACGACAAGGTTATATACTAGCTTCGACAAGAATGTTGAGGGCGACAAGGGTACATGTTAGCTGTGACGGGAATGATGAGGGTGACGTGGGTGCATGTTAGCTTTGACAAGAATGATGAGGGCGACAAGGGTGCATACTAGCTGTGACGGAAATGATGAGGGTGACGTGGGTGCATGTTAGCTGTGACAAGAATGATGAGGACCACGTGGGTGCATGCTAGCTTTGACAAGAATGATGAGGGCGACAAGGGTGCATACTAGCTGTGACGGGAATGATGAGGGTGACGTGGGTGCATGTTAGCTGTGACAAGAATGATGAGGACGACAAGGATGCATCCTAGCTTTGACGGGAATGAGGCGGGCGACGTGGGTGCATGTTAGCTGAAACGGGAAAGATGAGGACCACGTGGGTGCATGCTAGCTTTGATGGGAATGATGAGGGCGATGTGGGTGCATGTAAGCTTTGATGGGAATGATGAGGGTGGCGTGGGTGCATATTAGCTTTAACGAAAATGATGAGGGCGATGTGGGTGCATCTTAGCTTTAACGGGTATGATGGTGGTGGCGTGGGTGCATGCTAGCTTTGACGGGAATGATGAGGGCGACGTGGGTGAATGTTAGCTTTGACGGAAATGATGAGGGCGATGTGGGTGCATCTTAGCTTTTACGGGTATGATGATGGTGGCGTGGGTGCATGCTAGCTTTGACGGAAATGATTATGGTGGCGTGTGTGCATGTTAGCTTTAACGGGTATGATGATGGTGGCGTGGGTGCATGCTAGCTTTGACGGGAACTATGAGGACCACGTGGGTGCATACTAGCTTTGACGGGAATGATGAGGGCGACAAGGGTGCATGCTAGCTTTGACAAGAATGATGAGGACGACAAGGGTACATGTAAGCTGTGACGGGAATGATGAGGACCACGTGGGTGCATGCTAGCTTTGACAAGAATGATGAGGGCGACAAGGGTGCATACTAGCTGTGACGGGAATTATGAGGGTGACGTGGGTGCATGTTAGTTGTGACAAGAATAATGAGGACGACAAGGATGCATCCTAGCTTTGACGGGAATGATGCGGGGGACGTGGGTGCATGTTAGCTGAAACGGGAAAGATGAGGACCACGCGGGTGCATGCTAGCTTTAAAGGGAATGATGAGGACGACAAGGGTACATGTTAGCTGTGACAGGAATGATGAGGACCACGTGGGTGCGTACTAGCGTTTTAGGGAATGATGACGGCGACAAGGGTGCATGTTAGCTTTGACAAGAATGATGAGGACGACAAGGGTACATGTAAGCTGTGACGGGAATGATGAGGACCAGGTGGGTGCATGTTAGCTTCACGGGAATGATGAGGGTGACGTGGGAGCATGTTAGCTGTGACGGGAATGATGAGGACCACGTGGGTGCATGCTAGCTTTGACGGGAATGATGAGGGCGACAAGGTTGCATGCTAGCTTTGACGGGAATGATGATTGCGACGTTGGCGCATGTTAGCTTTGACGGGAATGATGAGGGCGACAATGGTACATGTAAGCTTTGACGGGACTTATGACAGGGATGTGGGTACAGCTAACCTATGACGGGAACGATGCCGTCAAACTTTGCAGGACTAGCGGGGAGGAAAATGAAGTAACCAATATACAGTTTTAAGTTGTAAAGTACTGTCGTGGGCGTTAAAGTTGATTGAGTGCGAAAAAGAATGATATACTTTGTTTCAACCCATACGTTGGCTAAACAAACAAATATTACACCATCCCGCATACTGTTTATGTGACCGAATATCCTAATACATCCTGTTTTGTCTACTCACAGATATCGGTGATTTTGTAATAGGGTACTATTACGATTAGAGCCCATAACATGTTAAAACAACGATAAATTATTTAAACAAACGCCCACAGTGATGAATACAGTAACCAGTGTCGATAAACAGTATTGTGAACTCAACTTTCAGTGAGCGCATGATATCGAACACTAGGAAGATGAAGTTTATTGTTAAACGCCCAACTCAAGTAATATATATATATATGTTTCACTGATCGTTGCCCCTTTCCCTTACCGTCGTCGTTGACGATGGTGACGATGGTTTTACGGATCTTGCCGAGCTCCGCTCCGCCGTCACAATCGCCAAGCTCGATAGCGAAACACTCGTCACGCTCCTTCTTCTGCAAGACAAAGGTGACGCGTGGATGTGACGTACAATAAATATTGGGAGTCAGAGCGATGGGTTTATCTGTAGTTTAAGAAAAATATAATATACAATATATAAACCAAGATTCAAACGTAAGAAATGAAGATATAATCCGCAGATACACGCACCTTGCTTTCAAAGAGTGGTATGTCGATGGTTTTGTTTATTTCCTGGTTGTCGAACGTGAGTAGACCCTCGCGACCCTGGTAATCGATACCCTCCTTCGCTGTGATGTCTGACGTACGCCATTTGACACTCACGTGACCGTCGCAGCCGTTGATGCGGTTCACCGGGATCCGTGCCACGTAGTAGCTCTCTTTTATCACCAAGCTGGGCTTAGCGAACTCCAGCTTTCCAGGTTCTATTTAGGAATAGACGGATTGTTTAAACACTTTGCCAGGGTTTACTTTACCAGGTTTTCCCATTAAAGAAACGGTAATACACCAGGTAGAAATGTGTCTGTATAATGTATGGAGTAAATATATTGCCAACTGTTACCAAGATACAGCAAAAACATCACGTTACAAAAAAAACACATCTCACAATGACATAAAAACAGGCACGCATACCGTCGTCATTAATGATGGTGACCTGGTTAATGGCCACGTTGCCAATGGCGACCTGTTCGTGGCTCTGGTCCTCTTGTACAGGAATGGTCAACCTGACGAAGAAGAACTCATCTGGTTCCCACTCGCAGTCGTCGACGATTTCGATGAAGACCTGGCGCAGCTCCTCGTTCTTTGAGAAGAGCACGTCCTCACTAAAGGGCTTATAGTCCTCGCCAGCCAGGGCCGTGCCGTTGATGGTCTCTACACTGTAAGGGCGTTAAAATACTTTGAAGGACAGTTAAATCATTAAAGGCAACAACGGACACACTGTAACAAACTAATAATGACAGTCGCAAAATGAACACCAGCCTTGAACAAAGCTTAGTATGGTTGCACGATTTCAATCGAAAACACACACGCGTAGAACAAAGTATTATTTAAACCTACACTAAGAAACCCCTCACTTTCAACAGCTTGACTTACCGGACGGTACAGGGCATGTCCTTCTTTCCATAGCGCCGGATGCCGATCCTGACCTTGCCCTCGTTTTCCAGTACGCTGACGGCGGCTGCAGTGAACTCCACCACCGCCTTCGAGCCGCCGGCCGTGTGGTCCTTGGATCGCATCGCAATATCCTTGTCTGCACGATCTTCTGGCGCAAGCTGAATGTTGTCGTACAGCTGGAAGAGAAAGGGTAACAGGTGATAAGATATAAGGAACAGTCACGTTAAGATTTCTAAATTAAAATGTAATGCATTACTTAAATGTATCTTTAAAGGCAAATAGTATAAAATAATAAAAAACGTTTCTGTAAATCGGGTAAATGAGCCAATATCGTGCATGTAGAAATGCTATAATAACACCCGTGTGGGCGAAATATTTTTAACTAAAGCGTATCAAATATCGTCGCTGGTGATATAAAATACTTATATTTAACAGTCAATGCACCATGACTATTTTTCATCATAACTATGGTAAAGGTATATCATTTGTATGTATAATGTACTGTATCTGATTCATATCTACGTGCGGAATCCTGCATAACTATGGTAAAGATATATCATTTGTTTGTATAATGTACTGTATCTGATTCATATCTACGTGCAGAATCCTGCATATCTATGGTAAAGGTATATCATTTGTTTGTATAATGTACTGTATCTGATTCATATCTACGTGCAGAATCCTGCATAACTATGGTAAAGGTATATCATTTGTTTGTATAATGTACTGTATCTGTTTCATATCTACGTGCGAAATCCTGCATAACTATGGTAAAGGTATATCATTTGTTTGTATAATGTACTGTATCTGATTCAAAATACGTGCGGAATCCTGCATAACTATGGTAAAGGTATATCATTTGTATGTATAATGTACTGTATCTGATTCATATCTACGTGCAGAATCCTGCATAACTATGGTAAAGGTATATCATTTGTTTGTATAATGTACTGTATCTGATTCATATCTACGTGCAGAATCCTGCATAACTATGGTAAAGGTATATCATTTCTTTGTATAATGTACTGTATCTGATTCATATCTACGTGCAGAATCCTGCATAACTATGGTAAAGGTATATCATTTGTTTGTATAATGTACTGTATCTGATTCATATCTACGTGCAGAATCCTGCATAACTATGGTAAAGGTATATCATTTGTTTGTATAATGTACTGTATCTGATTCATATCTACGTGCAGAATCCTGCATAACTATGGTAAAGGTATATCATTTGTTTGTATAATGTACTGTATCTGATTCATATCTACGTGCGGAATCCTGCATAACTATGGTAAAGATATATCATTTGTTTGTATAATATACTGTATCTGATTCATATCTACGTGCGGAATCCTGCATAACTATGGTAAAGGTATATCATTTGTTTGTATAATCTACTGTATCTGATTCATATCTACGTGCGGAATCCTGCATAACCATGGTAAAGGTATATCATTTGTTTGTATAATGTACTGTATCTGATTCATATCTACGTGCGGAATCCTGCATAACCATGGTAAAGGTATATCATTTGTTTGTATAATGTACTGTATCTGATTCATATCTACGTGCGGAATCCTGCATAACTATGGTAAAGGTATATCATTTGTATGTATAATGTACTGTATCTGATTCATATATACGTGCAGAATCCTGCATAACTATGGTAAAGGTATATCATTTGTTTGTATAATGTACTGTATCTGATTCACATATACGTGCAGAATCCTGCATAACTATGGTAAAGGTATATCATTTCTTTGTATAATGTACTGTATCTGATTCATATCTACGTGCAGAATCCTGCATAACTATGGTAAAGGTATATCATTTGTTTGTATAATGTACTGTATCTGATTCATATCTACGTGCGGAATCCTGCATAACTATGGTAAAGGTATATCATTTGTTTGTATAATGTACTGTATCTGATTCATATCTACGTGCGGAATCCTGCATAACTATGGTAAAGGTATATCATTTCTTTGTATAATGTACTGTATCTGATTCATATCTACGTGCGGAATCCTGCATAACTATGGTAAAGGTATATCATTTGTTTGTATAATGTACTGTATCTGATTCATATCTACGTGCGGAATCCTGCATAACTATGGTAAAGGTATATCATTTGATTGTATAATGTACTGTATCTGATTCATATCTACGTGCAGAATCCTGCATAACTATGGTAAAGGTATATCATTTGTTTGTATAATGTACTGTATCTGATTCATATCTACGTGCGGAATCCTGCGTATCTATGGTAAAGGTATATCATTTGTTTGTATAATATACTGTATCTGATTCATATCTACGTGCAGAATCCTGCATAACTATGGTAAAGGTATATCATTTGTTTGTATAATGTACTGTATCTGATTCATATCTACGTGCGGAATCCTGCATAACTATGGTAAAGATATATCATTTGTTTGTATAATGTACTGTATCTGATTCATATCTACGTGCGGAATCCTGCATAACTAGCAACTCTGTTTTCTTGCTTTTATAAAGGAAATCAAGAAAACAGACATAATTGTTGCAAAAAAACCAACAAATATATCACATTCTTTACGATATGTCTTCTCAAGATTGCATATGTAAGCCATTCTAATATACCTGGTAGGAGAAATTATTTATTTACGCTAAAACACACTGAAATTATGTTAATGGGGAAATCAGGTGATAGTGAAAGTAAGGCCCGAAGCAGCACTATTAGACGTAGGGTAGAACGTGTTCAACACTCGAACGGCAGTAAAAACTGTGAGATCAAACACACCTTTCGAGGAGTCGCTACACACTCACACTATAGAGAAATATAGTGAAATACCGGTACACATAATAAAACACACTCATGCAAAGTTAGAACGTCCAAACACCGGCATAACTATCACAACGCAATGATAGTGCTATTTCAAAAAGGAATTTCATATCAAACTGTATGCAGTCATTCATATACATTTCTACAGCTAGAAACCACTCAAAAGCATTATTACTCCACTACATTTTCCTAGCGTTTTAATAATTAGAAAATTAATTTTGTTAGTCAATACGAGGTCACACACACAAGAAGTGTCCAACTAAATGAACATGCAGACATGAGGTCAAGAAGACCCGTATGCTTCTTGCAGCTAAAACTAACCAGTAATACAGTACAATAACGACCAGTATATTAAGAAACCGAAAATAAAAATATACATCACAATGTTGGTACATTTACCCTGGGAGTTTGATGTTAATAGTTGGCCCCAGACTTTAACTAGGTGGTCACTTGTATACATGTATACGGAAAAAAGTGGGAAAGCATGCAAAACTGATACATGATTCTAGTAAACTCTGGTAAGAATCGCCCTGGTTTAGGAAAGATAAAGAACAGGGCAGTATTCATAAAGCATGTTAAGTCATTTCCTTACTTACGTCAACTTCTAAAAATGTTCATAGTCAAGTTCAAAGAAGTGTTTTAATACAATATATATGTGCCTTTTTTCTCAATGAGAGAATTAAGTCAATGAAAATATTATATTTCAAAAAGTATTAAGTTTTAATACCATATGTCAAATGAGCTTAATTAATTAGGAAAGTGACTTAGGTTAGGAAATGCCTTAAAAGTTAAAATACTTAAAGAATACCAGCCCTGGGTGATAATAACAAGACAGCACTGCAGCGAATATTGAATGATTATTGTATTGAAATTTAGTCTGATTACAGACACCTCCTGTATCCTTATGCCATTACAACATGCCAAACCCCCTTCTGATACAGAGTTATTAAGCATCAGATCAGTGAAATATGCTAATTAATTAATATAGTGTTCATCACAAGGAAGCATACGTTCTTTTTGTCCTAAAATAAAGACAGCGTAACAACATGTAGAGCTATTTCGGTATCGACGAGTTTTGGTAGTGAATTTCCTATAACATATTTTTGGAAATTTGGAAGAAATCATCATTTAAATCATCATCAACAACATTTTCGTCATCTTAATTGGACGTTATAACCAATAATCATAATCGTCACCCTTCGCCGTCCTCGTCGCCAAAAACGGCGTTAATGTTGTCATAATCGTAGTATTATAAAATATGTTCTTTATGTTTGTTGCGATTCTATTTTTGCAGTTTGATCATGGAACCAAGGCACTATTATTACTGCTGGCTGCTGCTGATAGATGATGATGATGATGATGATGATGATGATGATGATGATGATGATGATGATGATGATGATGATGATGATGATGATGATGATGACGAAGACGACGATGATGATGATGACGATGATGATGACGATGACGATGATGATGATAATGATGATTGTCATGCCTACGTTTTCGGTCAGTATGTCCATATCAAACGAGTTTTGGGAATCAAATAACATAACAAGGATGTAACTCGTCGATAACAAAATACTGCGTATCAGAGCTAAACTGCAAAAACTTCTCTAGAAAAAGCGGCAGAGACTTTAAAAATAACACTTTAAGCTTGTTGGTAATTACTTTGAGTAAAACATATATAAATTATCATCAAATCTGAGTTCGAATAAAAAAAATACAGAGAAGTGTTTGCAAAAGTTATGTTCACAACGCGGAATTGGTTTGAAATGGCAAACTGATTGGTACTTACTTGTAAGAAATTCAGGTTTCATAGTTTGAAAAAAGATACATATAAATGTATAAATATATATATACTTTATGACAGTATTTAAAACACATTCGGTTTATGAACAACTATAAATATTAAACAGGCATGTAGGATTGGAATTCCGAATGCCTTATTAAAACTGGTACTTAAATAAATCTTACAAAATGGTGCATGAAGAACCGATAGTGGGCTAAAGATGCTCTTATCAATAATCAGCAGGGAGTGACATCGCGTAGAACGGAAGATTTAATATATGGCACTTTTTATCCTGCTTGTCAGCACCGTCGCCCAAACTGCTGCATATCTATGTATATAACAAACTGATGACTCTGCCTTATATGGCTTTAACGAATATATTTTCTTGGCTGTCCATGAGTCAGAAAAGTGCATTCATATGTGTATGTTAGCCAAACGATTAAACTGAAGGTTTCGATTAAGCTGGCGGTTTCGCTGTTTATGAAAAGTTTTTTGTTGCTATGACGACTAAAAAAGCTACTATACAGCTTGACAATATATCTAGAAGCTTTTTATATATCAAAGGCATGCACACATCTGTTGACATTAGGGAATCTGGTGTCATGCGCTGTCCAACAAAAGCATAGGCTGCACTTGACCCCCCCCCCCCCCCAAATCACGTCCGAAGACTGGCTAGTACTGTTCGTTTAGTTCCTCAATAACACGAGGTCTATTTGGTGAATACATGCCTATATATACGTGTATGAGTGTACTTAATGTACATACCTGTTGGAAGTTGGTGAGCACACGCGGTATGAGTTTCCGGCCTCCGGTGAGCATGCGCGTGGCGTTAACGCGATACCAGCCGCGGTCATGGGAGGTGTTCTCGTTTGCCTTGGCGATGGCAAGCTGGGCAGCCTCATGTTCGCTCAGGTCGCCGTCTCGGACCTCGTGACCGAGTTCCTGTAGGCGAAAGAGTTATTCATATACATGTATCATATTATGCTAATATTAAGTCCTAATTTTCACTAAACTTACACCAGTTTTATTGTATCAATGTGAAATAGTTAAATGTATCGTTATTCGCCGTTCAAAAGATTTACTTTAACGGATGAACCCCCTACTCATGATACGCCGGAAAGGCGCTTTATATTATTTGGCTTTTTTTAAATATGTAAATACATCAAGAAGGTTTGAAAATGTTGTACATAGAAGCAGCTCTAGCAGGATCATATCGTACAGAACATCCGTCATTTTGTCAGCCTTACCTTAGCGAGGTGCATGAGGTCGGCCTCGCCGTCTCCATCATGCACCCGACGGGACTCCCGTTTACGCTCAGGGTCCTCATCGCTCACTGAAAATAGGCCATTATATGGTGAATAAGGGTACAAAAAGGGGCTAGGAAGTGGGTTGGCGGGGGACGGAGTTACTGAATACCCTCCACCGCTTATGTATTGTAAGCTCATTTTGCATCTTATGCATTGTAAATACTCTCTTGTTCATACCCCCTCCAACAAATAAATAATAGAATTCTGAACGAGCAATTTTAAATATCGTTTTAATACGGATAATATATCAAAACTACAACTAGTTTGTGTATGTATGCATGTTATATACTTATAGTTTACGTATGTCTAAAATCTGTGCTATGTTATGTTCAAGCAATTGAGGTGTAAAATGCAAATTCGGAAATATCAATCATACCGGAATCACATTCAACTTATATCTTAAAATATACATTTTATGAATATATATACAACCTTCTTTTAAAGTTCACAGAATATATTAAGCAGGTTGGATTAATAAACTTTCAAACAGCAGAGCTAAAATGGAAAATCCCACATGCGGCGTCTATCTACTTGCAAAGTCAACTGTACGGGGAGATGGCGTTTGATGAAAAGATGATGATTTGTAAAATTATTTGCAATCTATGCAATTTTTCGTAAACGATGAAGTAAATAAGACAGCTGATATTTTATAATAATTATATACATTCATATAAGTTTTAAAAAAACGAACTACACATACTGTATAAATATCATAGTGGGTTTTTGGTTTCTTAAAATAATTCCATTTGTTACTTTTCCAACCGGTAGATAAATACATATAGTTAAGGATTTTTTTTATTACGAATAAACAAACCCGACACCAACTCATATTTAACGTTGATGAAGACATAAATACATTGTTAAATATGTATACGTATTTGTGATTCACAGTTTCAGACGCACAGAACGTGGCAAATATGACGAAGTCAAGGTCCAGTGGTTAAGTCGTGTCGGATGGCCTTGGTGGTCTACAGTCTACGCATATAATATATACGGGTGGCAACTTGCTATATACTAGTAAACAAGTTTGTATTAATTGTACTAAAGCATTGCAGTCAAGAGACGAGGCTTGGTACAATAGTGAAGCATTTTCCCTGCCAAGCCGACTGTGGGACTTACTGGTCTCATAAGACCGCGCCTGCCCGCGCACCTCGCTCTTGAGTAGCCCTTTATCCTCTGTAAGGTCACAAACGTAATATCAATCATATATAAAAGCTTTTTGTAGCATAGAAGCGACAGTCAAAGCAACGTTGATCAAAGTGTTTTGGAAAGTAACGAATGTTTTATTGATAAAAATCTCGCCAACGACATTAATTATACCATAAACCTTGTGATATTCAACTCAACCGAAAAGTATTTTTGATGACATAATATGATGATGTTGAACACTGAACACTTATTTTGACGATTGTCATGGTTACACATGCTTTATACTAGTATAACGTGCGTTTCTCGGATTTAATTAACCTTCACCCATGCGGTTGAGGCTCAGTAATGTTAAAATGTCAGAAATGCTGGATTGTTCTAATAACTCCGTACAAACTCTTACAAACACCATTCTAAGCAAGTATGTGTTTGGCATCGCACACACACAAAGCAGCAATAATTATTCGGGAAATAAAAAAGCGTCATTAAAACAATCCTCGAATACATACAAATGATGGAACTGACCTGTGTATTTCTTTTTTGAATCTATAATCAAAATAATATTAGGCTTCTTAACGTTCCTACAATGATAATAAAATTGAATATCAAAAAATCTTTCAATAAAATCAGTGGTTCTTGGGTCTATTTTTTCCCTACAAAGGACAAAATAATTATGGTTTGGACTCCTTCATAGCAGTTGCCGCTATTGTTATAATCATATTTATCTTTAGTATATGTACACTGTTTTATCCGCGTTTAACTTATGAACCAGTAACAGGAAAGCAATAACGTGCTGTCTCACCTAGAGAGAAGCCGACGACGCCCTCGGCATGTTCGTCCTTCCGGCCCATACAGAAGTTTCGGTCAGCGAGGTATGCGACGAGGATGAGGATGGGGAACATGGCTAGGGTCACGAGCGCTTCCCAGATGTCCACCCTGTTTGGCGTTGATACCATCAGCACGATCGCCATCCACACGTACGCGAATACGCACGTAAACGCCGTCACGAAGAACACTTTTATCTCCTTGATGCGACGTGTGTCCGGTGAAGGTATCGACATGATACAGATACCGGAAATAACGAGGAGATTAAAGGCCGCGGAACCAACGATCGTTCCTGGACCAAGGTTGCCGGCCTTAAACCCATTGCCAATGATCTCAATTACGGACAGCAAGATCTCTGGTGCACTAGTTCCGAGCGCCAGCAAACTGAGGTTGGCGACAGTGTTATTCCACACACGGACGTCCATTTCCCGGTAACCACCCTCCACATCCGGGTCCGCAACGCGAATCTTGGTGGTCTTGGCAGTGATTCGTTCGATGGAACACATAAAGACGTCGGCGATGATAGCTACCGCCAAGAATATCCAAAACAGCCCGATCAGGTAGAGAAAGGCGCGGCCACCGGTCCCCCACGTGTACTCGCTCACCAGCGGAAGTATGAGCCCCTTGCTCGAGCATGTATAGTTGTTCAAGTCGACCGACACGTTGCCGATCTGCACCGTGTCTGACATGATGACAGATTAAATATCCTGCCTAGCGGACTGAAAACAACAAGATATACAGTTTGAAAGGTCTTCAAAAACTACTAAATATTTCGAAAACTTAAAACTTTTAGTTAACGTCAAGATTTAGTGTTCTTTGGGTCATTTACAATGAAACTTTTCCTGCTTTAGAAAGACTTTCGTTGTTAGTATCGATTTTAGTAACTCTAGCAAAACAAGTAGTAATGTTTGCATTATTCACCATAACTAGACCGAAACGAGTTGTTTTGTTGTGACTGAGTCACTCGTCCATTACAAATATGAAGTGAAATGTATTAAACCATTGCTGGTTCTTAAGGAAAAGGAAAATATTTCAGAATGATAAATCGTTATATTTTAGACTTGTGTTTCTTCAAATATAAAAAAATACACATACATATGTAGTCTAAGCAGTGTCCAGGTACATTGCCATATAGTTCTTCTTACAAACCATATAAGTATATATATATATACAAGGTATGTTGCAACCTGTATAAAAAGGTCTAAGCAAATCAGGAAGAAATCAGCGAGGGTATTTTTTTCTCAAAACCATGACAAGGAAAATAATACAATCACCATGCAGTCTACTTCCTAATAAGTACGTACATGCATGTGCCGAAACTTAAAAATAAATTTATTAATATCAAGAAATCCCCAGATATTTCCTTCCAACGTACGCCATATATAGCCTGATGGGCGCGGAGGGCACACTTAGGGGGCCATTTACACCACCTTTCCACTTTTCCTGTTCTCATTGTACATTCACGGTGATTTCTGTTACCACACATGCCATAGTTGCAGCAGTTTAATATTGCCATTTTCTGTTTTGTATTTTAGGCTGTATACAAAAGCCTACAGGATAAACTAGATTACTTCCACGTCAGGCTGCTGCTGATCCTCTACAATTGTCTCTTATAACACAAATAGTGAGTGGCAATATCAAGTACTATTAATATTTTACTATGAATGCATACATTTTATCAGTAAATTGGTTATATCTTAATACAGTATGATGTTTCATACGCACATAACACGTATTTGTACGGTACATCTAAATATATAACAAAATATCTGTTTTAGTGATGAAACATGCAATAAAAAAACACACACGGTGAAATAAGTACCTATTTGGCTTATCCTCCAATATATTTAGTAGTGTGCTTCACAAACTACAATCAAGAAACAACTGAGCACTTTCTTCCACACTCCACTTTCATGTGATTTTTTATTCACCCTGTATCATCTTTTCTACTTAAGGTTGTTGTGATGTTATAATAAACAACACGGTTTACACCTCAGACAGAAGATACATTGCAATAATTTTGGATCGATAACATGCAAACGATAAAAAGTTATGATTAATACATGTGTTACATCAGATAGTGTCAGTATCTCTTTCATAGAGCATTCCTGACAGACGGTGTCACCGTGCCCCAGGGGCCGGGCTGAATCATCAGTACTGATGTTAAGGCCGTAAATGGGTATCTGCATTTCTCTATGCATATGTCAAGTTTGTTTTAAGTCAACATTTATTCATACCTGCTAAAATGAATATAAATGTCGGGATGACCGCGGGCATAGAGCACATCAAATATTAATTAATTTCAACAGCAGTTCAATGACCTTATGGTTTGTTATTCATGTTGTCATTAACAAATACAAACTGCTGTGATAAAGCCATGATGCACGTGATATCCTCATTATCGGTAACTGCAAGAACGTGTATTTTAGTTTGTTATTTGACCGGATCTGATGAGCTACAAAGTACAAAGCTACCTATCGATTTTGAGGAGAATCTATGAGACACAGACAGGTGGTATTCAAAGAATGTTACATTATCATGGTCTCACATTCCAGAGGGCTCTGGCTGAGCCCCAGTCGCTCTAGATGACCAGCGACTTGAACACTTTTGTTCAGATAACATATGGTCAAACTTCGTACAATAGCTGACCATTGTGACACACGGGAGAATTTTATGAGACGGGCAGTTTTAAGGAGTATTGATGAGGAATGACCTAAATTTAAAACTTGCCACGGTTAAGGAGGTAATTTGGGAGACAAATACTGTCCAACGCTATTTACCTGTCGGTGACACTTGGCTAAAACACGCGAAATTAGTCATCAAACGAATCCCACGCTTAGATGATAATGGCGAGTATAGAAAGAATATGTGGTTATAATGGTCTCCATTATGTTTACAGGAAGAGATTTGTAAATATTGACTTTCAATGATAAATGCGTTTGTAGCTCTTACAACTATTCTCATTTGTGTGCCCGGGGTTGCGTGTCCAACAAGCACTGCCCTCCTGCGACAATAAACTAAAGTGTTTGATCTTGCAAGTTATATCAATTTAGTAAAGAAAAAACATGTATCATTAGAAATAACGCCTATATATGTTTATATTTCTCACTCTCGACTTCAAATGTTTTAATATGTGTTTATAGTTG